>NW_027203132.1:0-105617 GCF_024711535.1 Dipodomys merriami
AAACTTCTCTGAAGAGGAAAGAAGGATGGCCAATAGACACCTGACGAAATGTTCAACCTCCTAGCCATTAAAGAAATGCAAATCAAAAGAACATGAGATACCACCTCACCCCAGTTAGAAAGGCTATAATCAAGAACTACAATAACAACAGGTGCTGGAGCGGATGTGGACAGAAGGGGACCTTACTGCATTGTTGGTGGGAGTGTATACTTCTTCAATGACTTTGGAAAGGAGTATGCAGGTTCCTCGAAAGATTCCACATAGAGCTCCCCTATGACCCAGCAATTTCACTTTTGGGCATTTACCCAAATGTTCACAAACAAGACCACACTAAAGCTACCAGCACGACTATGTTTATTGCAGCATTATTTACCATAGCTAAGATATGGTACCAGCTCAGATGCCACTCAGTAGATGAATGGATCAAGAAAATGTGGTATATATACACAATGGAATTCTATGCCTCCATCAGAAAGAATGACATTGCCCCATTGGTTAGGAAATGGAAAGACTTGGAAAAATTATATTAAGTGAAGTAATCCATGTCCAAAGAAACATAGGTCCCATGGTTTCCCTCATTTGCAATATCTAGTATATGTCTGAGTCAAGCAGAAAAGGTCAAATAAATTGATTTCCCGGAAATGAACCCTAAGATATGTATTCAAATGTGTTTTTTCTTTCATGTGATTGTTTCTAACACATTTATAAGATTATTTCTTTGTTGCTTTCTATGTCCCTCCCCACTTTATAACCTCTGCTTTCACTGTATTTGATGTCGGTATAATTTGTGGAGGGGAAGGGAAAAAACAAATTGTTTAAATAGGGATACAGGTGGACCCATTGCAACAATGAAATGTACAAGTCATTATGTCAAAATATGATCTTTACAACTGTGGTAGAGGGGGTGCTTGGAACGATGATTGTGTGGGGGGGTGAGGGGCGGGGAGAGAATGGGAAAAGATAGGAAGGGGAAACAAAAAGGAAGAGGCTACGATGCTTGATAAGAAATTTACTCATTATCTTGCCCATGTAATTGTAACCCCTCTGTACAGTATTTTCACAATGTAAAATAAAAGAAAATAAGTACCAATTAAAATAGTAGTTAGTGTATGATTATATAAAACTACATTGACTAATTTTCAATTAATACTTTATTATTTATTCAATCATGTTACTTAAAAAAAGAAGGAATAATTTAAATGCCAATAATTTGTAATAATATTTTATATGCAATTTCCTAGTATATATCTCTCTTGCTATATATATATATATATATGCATCTATTTATCTATCTATCAATCTACATATTTATGTGTTCATACACTTGTCAGTCATCGTGCTCATTTGTAGATTGCTCACCTACTATGTACAAAGCCCTGAGTTCGATTCTTCACTCCCTTGTGCACAGAAAAATCTAGAAGTCGTGCTGACGCTTAGGCAGTGGAGCACTCGCTTTGAGCATAAAAGCTTCGGGACTGTGTCTAGACCCTTTCTCAAGACCCAGGACTGGCACCAAAAAAATAAAATAAAATAGAATGTTCTGACTGCAACAATATAAGGATAGTTCTGCAAATACCTCATCACAGAACAAGCATGGAGTCTGGTGCTTGCAGCTGCCATCTTACCTGACTTAGCCAGAGATAAATCACTGCAACCCAGCTCCACGGAACCAGAAGTTGCTGGTTCACTCACCACTGTCATCCAAGATACTCGGGGGCTGATCTGTGAAACTCTGAGCTGTGGTTCACAGTAGTAGAGCTCTAGCCTTGAGCAAAAGACCTTAGAACAGTACCCCCAAATTTTCAGTGCATTCCCCATGGCTCTTTGCAACAGAGAGTTATGATCTAGGTGTCTGTAGCTGAGGTCTGTCACCCTGCCTACTCAAGAAACTGAGATGTGAGGATCTGGGTTCTAAACTATCCCAGACACAAAAGTTCCCATGAGACTATTATCTCCTATTCACCACTTAGATACTTGAAATGGAAGCTGGGCACCAGTGACTAATGCCTGTCATCCTAACTACTCAGGATCCTGAGAGCTGAGGATCATGGTCCAAAGCCAGCCTGGGCAGGAAATTCCTTGAGATGGACAATTCTCTCCAGTGACCCACCAAAAACCTGAAGGGGTGCTGTAGCTCAAGTGGTAGAGTGCTTGGTTTTAGCTGAAAAGCTCTAGGATAGACAGCACCCAGGCCTAGACTTCAACTCTTCCAACTTACAAGAAAAGAAAAGAAACAAACAAACCAAAAGAGGAGTGGTTAGAGTGCTTTGCATGTATGAATCCCTGGAATTGAATCCTCAGTACCACATCACTAGAAAAAAGCCTGAAGTGGCCCTGTGGCTCAAGTGGTAGAGTGCTACCCTTGTACAGGAGAAACTCAGGAACCATGCTCAGGTCCTGAGGTCAAGTTCCAGGACAAGTGTATGCACACACACACACACACACACACACACACACACAGATACCAGAAGTGAAGCTGTGACACCAAATGGTGGTAAAGCACTGAGCTTCTGTTCTGAGCTCATGGTCAGCACCCAGGTCCTGTGTTCAACCCCAAAAGCTAGCCATCCAGGGCTCAACTAGGATAGGTCAAAGGTTTCAAAATCTGATGCACTTCACCAGCCTTAGATGATAGAAAACTTTGGGATTTTGCACAAGTGCTTAGATTTAGCAAGCTTCTGGAATCCTAGGGAGGCACCATTGCCAATTAGAAATTTTTTCATTAGGTTCAGCTCCCTTATTGTCTGCCAGAAGGACCCATGAATTAATTGGAGCAGGTTATTTCAATACTGGAACATAATCTAACAAAGACAGGATAAGTGCAGGGAACTTGGCCTGCCACAGGAGGTGGCACAAATGAAAGCTTCCTGGGGAGAGAGATAGCTTAGAGTACAAAGAAGCCTTTTTCTCCTGGCCTTCAAATTTTGCCTACACTCATCCTCACTAATTGGCTCAGATGGAATTGTTTGTTACACAGCTCTACAGGAGGGGGGCCTTTTTGTCTGTCTGTCCAGACCTGGAGGCAGACTTCCTCCAGCAGCCTGGAGTGCACAGAAACCCTCAGGCTACACTGGGAACAGTGACGGGAGCCCGGGAACATGCACTGTTTTGAAAGCAGTCTCTGTGCTATGAAATCATTCTATTCAAAGCAAATTTCCTAGCTGAGTGCCTTTCAACATAGCTATTGTGGATCTTTACCAATAGAAATACATGCATACATACATGGGGAGACATGGATTTACTACTTTTTCTTTTTTGGCAGGTCCGGGGCTTGTACTATGAGCCTAGTCACTCTCCCAGAGCTCCTTTTGTTCAAGAGTGGTGCTCTGCCCTTGAGTTTCAGTCCCACTCCTGGGTGTTTATATTCCTGTGATCCCTTAGAAATAAGAGTGTCCTGAACTTTCCTGTCCCGACTGAATTCAAGCTGCCATTCTCTACCTCTCAGCCTCCTGAAGAGCTAGGATTACAAGCATGAGCCTCTGAGACCTGGCTTTCTTTTATTCTTGATGTTCTTTGTTTTATCATGACAATCTGAAATCTTCACAGTGTCATACTAATGGTTTGCATTTCGAAGTAAACTACCGAGGCCTGGAGTTCAAATGCCAGGACTGATACCTACAAATGGAGGGAGATCTTGAAAAAATCATTCCTATTCATGGGAATGCTTAATGGACTGTCATAAAAGTAACAATTAAATTTCACAGTCGTTCATGATTCTCCTAAAGAATGCCACACAAAAAGTATTGGATTATGTCTTTCATTCTAGCACCATGGTATGATTCTCTTAATTAAAGAATACTGACTACTTTTACATTAATGCTTTAATAAGTATTAAACAATGATACTTTATTAAATGGAGGCTTAATTTAATAACTAATAATTCACAATATATATTATTCAATATCCTCATATTGTCTCTCTCTCATATATATATATATAGAGAGAGAGAGAGAGAGCAAACTACACATCTATCTATCTATCTATCTATCTATCTATCTATCTATCTATCTATCTATCTATCTATCTATCTATATCTATATCTAAATCTAGGCCACTATGATGGCTTGATCACACATCCTCAGAACTGGCTGGCAGCTCAATTTGCCAAAGGCTTTGTCTACAACTGACACTTTCATGAATTGGGCATTGTGGGTTGCGAGTTCATATCCCAGCATGGCCAAAAATTTATAGGTGGAGTAATAAGCGAATTTTGACATTTTTTTTCCCTTCTCTGTAAAAGTCCTGGGTCTCAGTATGATGTAAAATCCATGTGCAAATATATCCATGTGATAAAGATGTAATTAATGAAATAAATATTATATATGTAATAATAGTAAAATAAAGAATAAATAGATAAGGATAATAAATGTCATATGGGGTAAACCCATGTATGTAAAAAGATTTCATACATGAATATTATTTTTTCCAGTGCTGTGGCTTGAATTTGGTCCTGGAAATTGGTCTGAATTTCTTGTTTTCAATGACGGTGAGCTTCCTGTCCCCCAGAGTGCCACAGAGATACCCAGACGCTGAGTTCAAATCCCAGGCCTGCAAAAAAATGGTGCAAATTCCAAACCAGTGCCTTATTTTTTTTGGCCAGGCCCGGGGCTTGAACTCAACTAGTAGCAACTCTGCCTCAGTTTTGATCATCCTAGGCTGGGGTGCAACCTCTGGACCCACAGCCCATCTTGAGATCCCAGGACCCAAGTTTAAATCTCGGGACTGGCAAAAAAAAAAAGTGAAGGGCTGGGAAGGTGGCTCAATAGGAGAGTGCTTGCCTTGCATGCATAAGGCCTTGGGTTGGATTCCTCAGCACCATATAAGCAGAAAAAAGCCAGAAGTGGTGCTATGGCTCAAGTGGTAGAACGATAGCCTTGAGCTGAAGATTTGAGGGACAGCACCCAGACCCAGACTTCTGGCCCCACAACAGACCAAAAAAAAAAAAAAAGACGGGGAAAAAAGGAGAAGTATAAAACTGGGAAGTTCCGGAAGGCAATTTTACATTGTTTTTTTCCTTTGCATTGTGACCATCCTGGGTCTAAATGACAGGACCCGAAAAGTGTACATGACCTTGCATTGTTGAAGTTTGGTGGGCTATCAGGAAAGTCACAGCCTAAACCAGCAACCTAGGTCCGGGGTTCGGATCCCGGGACTGCTACCTACAAATGGCAGGAGATCCTAAGAAACACATTTCAATAGTCATCCATATGAATGGAATGTTGTAAAAGTAACAATTTCATTAGTATTTAGTGTATGATTATATTAAAATTATACACAATAATCATAGTACATTGACTAATTTTCAATAAATATTTCATTATGTATTTAACCATGATACTTAAATAAAGGAAGAAATAATTTATCGATAATTAATAGTAATATAGTATATATAATTTAATAATATACAGACATCTCCCTCTTGTTTTATGCATATATATGTATATATAAAACAATCTACATATCTAAGTCTCCACTTGTCACTCCTGGGGTTCAGTGGTAGAGTGCTCGCCTAGTATGTATGAAGCCCTGGGTTTGTTTCCACACTATCACATGCACAGAAAAGCCAGAAGTGGTGCTGTCACTCCAGCACCAAAAAATCAAGTTAGAACGTGCTGACTGAAAGTATAGAAGGCTAGGACTTCAAATACCTCATAACAGAGCAAGCCGAGGGTCTGAAGCTCATGGCTGCCATCTAACCTGACAGCCAAAGGTCAACTGCTGCAAACCAACTCTATTTAGACAGACATTGCTGGCTCACCCCTAGCTGCTTGGGGGATGAGATCTGACACTGGTGGGTTGAAAACTCAGCCCTGGCAGGAAGTCTGTGAGACTCTGAGCTGTGGCTCAAAGTGGTAGAGCTCTAGCCTTGAGGAAAAGGTCTTAGGACAGTACCCCCAACCTATGAGTGAGATCCCCGAAGCGGACGACCCTCCCCCCCATTAACCACCCATCTGTATTGTTAGATGTGAACTTGTGTGGTTTGTGACGTGTTTCTGAAAGAATGGTGATACTGATGAAAGCACCCGAATTCTAATGACAGCTTGTGGGATACAGCTATGTAATGAGCCCTTCCTGGGATGCTGGGTGCTGAGTCCTTCACGGGTTGCTGTATGCCGAGTCCTTCACAGGGTGCTATGCTATGAGCCCTTCATGGGGTGTATTCTTTCATCTGGACCTTGTTAGAGCTCCACAAGTAAGATGATTGTGCTGATGAGAAAGTTGAAGCTCAGATATGTCCCCAAGGCAGGGTCAAATTTATGTATATACTGAACTCTACTGACTTGTCTCCTGCAGACAATTGTTTGGTTTAGTTTTCTCCATCATGAACATTCAACTTAGAGCCTAGGTACTGACTTTCCTCTTGGGCTCATGGCTAGTGCTCTACCTGTGAGCTAAGGACACCTTTGCAGCAAAGTGTGTCTTTAGCTGAAGTCTGTCATCCTGCCTTCTCAGGAAGCTGAGGTTCTGGGTTCCAAACAATCCCAGACACAAAAGGTCCCATGAGAATATTATCTCCTATTCACCACTTAGAAACTTGAAGTGGAAGCTGGGCATTGGTGACTCATGCCTGTCATCCTAGCTACTCAGGATCCTGAGAGCTGAGAATCACAGTCCAAAGCCAGCCTGGGCAGGAGATTCCTTGAGATGCTTATCTCCAGTGAACCACCAGAAAGCCTGAAGGGGCACTGTAGCTCAAGTGGTAGAGTGCTAGACTTGAGGACCCAGTCCCAGACTTCAACTCCTCCAACTACAAGGAGAGAAAGAAAGAAACCTGAAGTGGAGTGCTGGGGATGTTTCTTAGGGGTAGAGTGCTTTGCATGTATGAAACCCTGGGTTTGAATCCTCGGTACTACATCCCTAGAAAAAAAAAGCCTGAAGTGGTTCTGTGGCTCAAGTGGTAATGCACTATCCTTATACAGGAGAAACTCAGGTACAGAGCTGAGGTACTGAGTTCAAGCTCCAGGACTGGTGTTTACACACACACACACACACACACACACACACACACATACACACACACACACACACACACACACACACACACACACACACACACACACACACAAAGATACAGTAAGTGAAGCTGTGACACTAAATGGTAAAGAAAAGAGCTTCTGCTCTGAGCTCATGGTCAGCACTCTGGCCCTGTGTTCAACCCCAAAATATAAACACCCAGAGCCCAACTAAGAGAGGGCAAAGGTTTCAAAACCTGATTAGTTTCACCAGCACTAGATGACAGGAAGCATTGTGATTTTGCACAAATGCTTAGAGTTAGCATCCGGAAAACTAGGGAGGCACCTTTGCCAATTAGGAATCTTTTCATTAGGTTCAGCTCGCTTGTTTTTTGCCAGAAGGACCCTTAAATTAATTGTAGCAGTTTGTTTCAACACTGGAACATAGTCTAACAAAGACAGGAAGAGTGCAGGGAACTTGGACTGCCCCGAGAGGCAGCACAAATGAAGGATTCCTGTCAAAACAAAGCACTAGGGAGAGAGATAGCTTGGGGTACAAATAGGCCTTTTCCTCCTGGCCTTCAGATTCTGCCCTCATCCTCATTCATTGCTCATCCTCAGTAATTGTTCCGGATGAATTGTTTGTTACACAGCTGTTCAAGAGTGAGGCCTTTTGTCTACCTGTTCCAACAATGAGGCAGACTTCCTCCAGCAGCCTGGGGTGCACAGAAGCCCTCAGGCTACTCTGGGAACAGTGAAGGGAGCCCCAGAACATGCACTGTCTTGAAAGCACTCCCTGTGCTGTGAAATCATTCCATTCAAACCTTTCTTCACAGCAACTCTAGATGGTCACTGATAGAAATACATGCATACATACACAGACACATAGAGTTACTGGCTCTATTTTTGTGGCAGGTCCTGAGGCTTGAACTGTGACCCCAGGCACTGTCCCTGAGTTCCTTTTTCTCAAGGAAGCACCATATTGTGTCTTAACCCATGATTACCCTACGCTGGTTTGCAGCATTTACACCCACAGATGATCTAGTCATCCTAGGACCCCAGTTAAACTCCCAGCACTGGCAAAAATATAGATGAGGAAAAAACCAGCAAGTATTACACAACTGTTTTACCTTTGTTTCCTTTGCACTGTGACCACCATGGGTCTCAATGACTCAGCTTGAAAATTGTATGTGACCTTGCATGGCCAAAGGCTCACAGATTGTTGGTAAAGCCTAAGCCCCACCCAGATACCTATGCCGTGAGTTCTATCCTCGGACTGCCACCTACACACAGCTGAAGATCCTAGGAAACTCGTTCCTATCTATAGGAACATTAATAGAATATTTGACATGTACAAATTGAATTACTATTTATCTAGTCTTTCTAGTATAATATTGTACGCATAAATATATAAATATAAATAAAATAAAAAATGATATATAATTATGATTAATTAATGGAGGCATAATATTAGACCAAATAATTGGTAGTAATAGAATATATAATTGGTAGTAATAGAATATATAATTGGTAGTAATAGAATATATAAAAATAAGATGTAGACATCACTTTATATAGAGTTATACACTAGATTCTACATAAATGTCTGTCTCTCTCTGTATACATTTATTTATAGATGTATATTCATATGTAAATACACACACACTGCAATCTACATATCTATCTTTTTATATATTGGCCACTCCTAGGGCTTCATCTCAGGTCCTGAAATTTGCCTGAAAACTTCATTTGCATCAGACTGGTGTGCTAACATTGACCCATTCATGAAGTTGGCCTGCTAGGTTTTGAGTTCAAATCACAGAACTGCCAAAAACTTAATCCTAGTGGAAGAAGCCAATTGTCCCACTTGTTTTCCTTATGGGTGTCAAAATTCCTGGGTCTCAGGAATGATGTATAATACATAGGCAAATTTATGTCCTATGTAATAGGATGTAAAAAATGTTATATGTGTAATCATACTCACTAAAATACATAAGAAATACATAAAAATAAAATAAAATGAATAACTACACTAACTGCAATATAACTAAACATGGGTATGCAAATATAAATCATGTATTTAAAATGTATATGAATATTATTTTTTGAGTGCTAAGACTTGAATTCAGGCCCTGGGAACAGGCCTGACTTTCTTGTCTTCCAGCATGGTGAGCTTCCCCTTCCCCGACAATGCTGCAGATTTTCCCAAAGTCTGAATTCAAATCCCAGGCCTGGCAGAAAAAATGGCGTGAATTCCAAGCTAAGAAGCCTCATTATTTTATAAATATTTTTAATGAATTTATTTATTTATTTATTTTTATTTTGTCAAGCACAGGGCTTGAACTCAGGTTGGGGCAACTCTGCCTCCACTTTGATCGCTCTAGGCTGGGGTGCAACCACTGGACCCACAGCTGAACCTGGGTTCCTGGGCCCCAAAGATTTACAGGAAAAAGATAAATAAAATGACACGGATAAAAATCTGGCAACTTGCAAATGGCTATCTGTTTTACATTTGTTTTTTTTTTTTTTTGCAAGGTGACCATCTTAGGTCTGAATAACATTGATGAAAAGTTTTGTAACCTGACATTGCTGAAGGCTGGTGGGCTACCAGGCAAGCCATAGGTCAACACAGCAACATAGGCCCTGTGATCGAGGCCCGGTCCTGACCCCTACCAATGGTGGGAGATCCTAAGAGTCTCATTCCTATTCATAGGAATACTGATAGAAGATTATGAATGTCAAGATTAAATTAGTTGTTCCTGAATGATACTACTATAAAAGTAGTGATTTTAGGAGGCTGATGGATTTTAATGAATATTTTGACACATTAAAAGAATACTATTAATTACATGGATGCAATAGTTCTGTGACAGTGGTTGATTAAATTAATAATTCATTAAGAATGAACACAATAATACTAATGACATGGGGGCATAATAAATACCCAAGAATTGTTAAAAATGTAGTCTATATAACTGAAGAATATATAAACATCTCTGGTACTCTATAAAGATCTATATTTATTTGTGTACTACCATCCGCATGTCAATCTGTCTTATTTTGTCAACCCCTGGGGCTGGATCTCAGGTGCTGGTAACTGCTTGTCAGCTCCATATGGCCCAGGTTGGCCGTGCTGACACTCGCCCATTCATGAATTGGGCTTTGTAGGCTTTGAGTTCAGATGCCAGCACTCACAAAAATTGAATCGTGGAGTAAGAAGCACTGGTGACACATGTTTTCCTTTTCTGTGAGCGTCTGGGTGTCAGGTATGAAGTTTCATACATAGGCAAATCTATATCCCATGTAATAAATGTAATAAATATTCCATGTGTAATAACAGTCAATAAAATAAATGGTAAATAAATGAATAAAACTACAAATAAAATGCATAACTTCACTAAGCACAATATGGGGTCAACATACAGGGCTCATTCTCATTGGCTGGGAACTGCCTAGCAGCTGAATTGGCTAGAGGCTGCTGTGCTGACAGTCACTCATTCATGAGCTGAGCCTTCTAGGCCCTGAGTTTAGATCCCAGCCCAGCCAAAAATGCAATCTTGGAGTAAGAAGTCAAGAGTGACACATATTTTCCTTTTCTATGAAATTTCTCTGTGCCAGGTAGGATGTATAATTCGTATGCAAATCTATATACTATGTAATAGAATGTCATAAAGGTAAAACTGTCACAGGTGGAAAAATGGTCACTACAATAAATGAAAAACAGATTGAATTAGTAGCGAATCATTCTGGGATAATATTAGACAAAATAATTATAGGACATGGATTAAGTTTAATTAATATATTATTAAGCATTAACAGAATGAAAAGTAAATGGAGACATAGTTAAATACCTAATAATTGGTAGTAACACATGATGCATAAATTAATTATAAATAGAGGTCTCATTCTATAAAATATGTAATTATATATATGGATGTGTGTACATATATGATAAACAATAACAGTAAATTGAGTAATAATTAATGTTTTATTAATTGTTCAACTGGGATATATAATTAAATGGAGACATCATTTAATACCTAACATTGGTAGTACTATTAGCTATAATTTAATAATATGCATAAATCTCTCTCTATATTTTTTTTGGGGGTCCAGTCGTGGGCCTGAAGTCTGGGCCTGGGCTCTGTCCCTCAGCTCTTCAGCTCAAGGCTAGCACTCTACCACTTGAGCCACAGCACCACTTCCGGCTTTTTTTTTCCTGCTTATGTGGTGCTGAGGAATTGAACTCAGGTCCTCATGCTTGCAAGGGAAGCACTCTATCACTGAGCCACCTTCCCAGCCCACATCTTTCTTTTTGTATATATAATATTTATATACAGCAATCTCTATTTATACCTCATGCACTCCTGGGACTCGGTGGTTGAGTGCTCGCCTAGTAAGCAGGAAGCCCTGGCTTCCATTCCTCAGTACCATATAAAAAGAAAAACCAGAAGTTCCGCTTTCTTTCAATCAATTGTGTACTAGCCTGGAGCACAAACGCTTGGGGAGAGTGGCTAAGCCCTTACTAAAGGCCCAGGACTGCTGCCAAAAAAGGTAGACTGTTCTATCTGCAACTATAGAAGGTCAAGACTTCAAATACTTCATCACAGAGCAAGCTAGGAGTCTGGTGCTGACAGCTGCCACCTAACCTGACTTATCCAGATGTAAATCACTGCAACCCAGCTCCACCGAACCAGACGCTGATGGCTTACCTCAGTCATTCTAGCTGCTCACCTGCGTTAAAACCCAGCCCTAGCAGGAAGTCTGTGAGACTCTTCCAAGTGGTAGAGCTGTAGCCTTGAGCAAATGTTATTAGAACAGTATCCCATTTCAATTCAAGCCCCATAGGTAACCTCCCCCCCAAAAAAACACTCCACTAAACCATTAGATGTGAACTTGTGTGGTTTGTGAAATGTTCCTCAAAGAATGGTGATACTGAAGAAAACACGTTGATTCTAATGACAGCTTGTGGAATACAGCTATGTGCTGAGTCCTTCATAAGGTGCTCTATGCTGAGTACTGCACAGGGTGCTATGTGCTTAGTCTTTCACAGGTTGCAGTGTGCTGAGTCCTGAATTGGGTTCTGGGTGCTGTGTCTTTTACATGATGCTGTGTATTGAGTCCTTCAAACAGTGTCATGTGCTATGTCCTTCACAGGGTGCATTCTTTCATCTGGTCCTTGTAAGAGCTCCACAACTGAGATGCTTAAGCAGATAAGAATATTGAGGCTCAGATATATCTCCATGGAAGGAAAAAAAATTAAGTATAACTGAAGACTAGTGAGTTGTCTCCTGCAGACCATTGTTTTGTTTGTTTGTTTTTTCAGTCATGAACCTTGATCTCAGGACCTAGATTTTGACCCTTACCTCTTGGGCTCAAGGCTAGCACTCCACCACGTGGAGCCAAGGATCCCCTTGCAGCAGACTACCATGGCCTAGGGGTCGATAGATGAGGTTTGTCATCCTGCCTTCTCAGCAAGCTGAGATCTGAGGATCTGAGTTCTAAATTATCCCAGACACAAAAAGTCCCATGAGACTATTATCTCCAATTCACCACTAAGAAACATTAAGTGGAAGCTTGATGCTTGCAGCTCATGACTATCATCCTAGGTTCTCAGGAGGATGAGAACTAAGGATCATGGTTCAAAGCTAGCCTGGGCAGGAATGTCTTTGAGACACTTAGCTCCAATGGACCACCAGAAAACCTGAAGTGGTGCTGTGGCTCAAGAGATAGAGCACAAGACTTGAGCTGAAAAACTCAGGGACAGCACCCAGTCCCAGACTTCAACTCCTACAACCAACAACATAAAAAAAATCCCAAAACCAGAAACAATCTAACAAACCTGAAGTACAGAGCTGGGAATGTGCCTTAGGGGTAGAATGCTTTGCATATATGAAACCCTGGGCTTGATTACTCAGGACAACATCACTAGAAAAAGCATGAAGTGGTTCTGTGGCTCAAGTGAGAGAAGGCTATCCTTGTACAACAGAAATTAGATACAGTGCTGAGTTCAAGCTCCATGACTGTATGCGCGCACACACATGGACATACACACACAGACACACAGACGCACACACACATACACACACACACACACACATAGACCAGAAGTGAAGTTGTGACACAAAATGGTAAAGCACTGGACTTCTCCACTGAACTTATGGTCAGCACCAAGGCCCTGTGTTCAACCTCCAAACCTAGCCATCCAAGGCCCAATTAAGAGAGGTCAAAGGTTTCAGAACCAGATGATCTTCACCAGCCCTAGATGACAGGAAGCTTTGTGATATCCAACATGTTCTTGGATTTCTCAAGCTTCCAGAAAACCAAGGAGAGGTATCATAGGCCCATTATCGCTGGCAATGAAACATTTCATTAAGTTCAGTGCCCTAGTTGTCTGCAAGAAGGACTTCTGAATTATATTGAGCACTGTATCTGAGCACTGGAATATAGTCTCACAAAGGCAGGATAAGTGCAGGGAACTTGGCCTGCCATGGGAGGTGGCACAAATGAAGGCTTCTTGTCAAAACAGAGCACTGGGAAGAGAGATAGCTTGGAGTACAAAGAGGCCTTTTTCTCCTGGCCTTCAGAGCACACACACACTTATCCTCACTAATTGGCCCAGATGTGGAGTTGTTACAAAGCTGTACAGGACTGAGGCCTTTTGTCTGCCTGTCCAGACAATGAGAGAGACTTCTTCCAGCAGGCCTGGGATGCAGAGAAACCCTCAGGCTACACTGGGAACAGTGAAGGGAGCCCTGGAACATACATTGTCATAAAAGTAGTCTCTGTGTTATGAAATCATTGTATTGAAAACAAATTTCCTAACTTGGTGCCATTCATCATATCTACTCTGGAGCTTTGCCTATAGGAATACATCCAGACATACACAAAGACATGGAGGTATAGGCTCTATTGGGGGCAGGCAGGTCCAGGAGTTGAACATTGAGCCTAGACATTGTCCCTGAGCTCCTTTTGCTCAAGGGTAGTGCATTAATCTTGAGTCACAGCTCACTTCTGGATTTTTCTGGGATCTCTTAGAAATAAAAGTGTCATTTCCTTTCCTATGCTGGCTGGATTCAAACTAATATTCTCTACATCTCAGCCTCCTAAGAAGCTGGGATTACACAGACACTGCCTTACTTTTCTTCTTCATTTTTTTAATCTGGACAATCTGACTTCTTAACAGGATCATTCCAATAGTTTGAATTTATGAGTAAACTACCCCAATATTCTTTATAGCTGCTTTCTCTGAGAAGGATTTTCTCTCCTCATCTTCTCTGGTCACAGATTTGAAGGCAAAAGTGAGAAATGAGTGTCACAGGATTTGGGAGCATATGTCCACAGGACATGCCATTTCCATCACTTAGCATTGAGCTGAATTGATGAGAGGACCAAAGCTGGAGTGATCTTCATACTGTCTGCATTGCTCCTTTTGCCTATAAAATGATCTAATAATTATGAGTGTTTTGTGTCTCCAACCTTAAGTATCTGGAGCATACTAGAAACAACTGCATGTTTCTGTTTTCTCTAGTACCTCCTGAGATTTAGATTAAGGGTTTGTATGGAGAGGCTCCTCGGTGAATCCCTGAGAAAAGCCACTGGAAACCCACTCAGGAGATCACCATCCAAAGGCAGCCCAACCAGGAAAGTCTGTGAGACTCTTATCTCCAATAAACCACCAGAAAACCAGAAGTGGAGCAGTGGCCCAGAGGGTAGAGCTCGAGCTTTAAGAGAACAAGCTGAGTGGGAGATACAGTCCCAGACCAGGCAGGAAAGACTGGGAGGTGCTTATGTCCAATTAACAACCAGATGGCTGGAGCTGTGGTGGTGGTAGAGCCACAGCCTTGAGCAAAACAGCTCAGGAACGCATCATGCCCTGAGTTTAAGCCCTGGGATGGCCAAAAAGAAAATTCAAAAAGAGGAGGCCAAGTTTATGAATCAGTGCCCTACCTACTTATGTGTGTAAATTACCTCCCTGAATGCAAACAGAGCACATGTAATGCTTCTGCTTTTATTTACTGATTTATTTTTCAGATATGTTCATTTTGCATACTACATCATTCTCTTCACTTCAGGCCTATCGCTTTTCTCTTCTGGGGTTCCTGGCCTGTGTCTTTATATGATGCATACTTAAGCTTTTAGCAGCCTTTATTTACATTTTATTGTGAGGCCAATGCATGAATGGCCACAAATGAGGCAGGGAAATAGAAGACCAGGTTTCATAGTAGTAACCGGCATTCAGAAAATTAAACGTAAAATTAAACGTGAAATGGAAGCATGCTTAAGTAAAAACTACCATTAAGAAAAGATGAGGGGACTGGGAATGTGGATTAGTGAGAGAGTGCCTAGCATGCAAGAAGCCCTGGGTTTGATTTCTCAACAGCACATACACAGAAAAAGCCAGAATTGATGCTGTGGCTCAAGTAGTAGAGTGCTATAGACAGTGCCCAGGCCTTGAGTTCAACCCAAGAACTGGCAAAAAGATACCTAGCTGGCTAGGTAGGTAGGTAGGTAGATATGGAGATTGATGATAGATTGATAGATAGATAGATAGATAGATAGATAGATAGATAGATAGATAGATAGATAGATAGATAGATAGATAGATAGATAGATAGATAGATAGATAGATAGATAGATAGATAGATGATAAATGAAGCTGGTCTTGGTCGTTAGAAGGAAAGAAGGCAACAATTCTGTCGTGAGGCCTTCTACAGTGTGCCAGGACACCAGCATCACCTTCAAACAACCACAGAGCAAGAAGACTGTCTCTGTCCCACTTCTCAGGCAGCCGAAGGCCCCAGAGCCAAGCGGGCACAGCCAGGTTCTAACTCAGGTGCTTGGAGACAGTAGAGAAAGGGCCCTGCCTCTCCTTGGACTGGGGATTTGAATTAATGATGTGGAGAATGAAGGAAGGAGAATGGACTGGAAGAGGTAGAAGAAGGGCCTTCAAATCTGACAGATGGAGAGTCAAAAACTCACTCCCTAAGACCAGAGAGCATGTTTTTTTTTACTCTGTTCCTGCCCTCTCCCCCACTAAACTGGCTCACTATTATGAACTTAATGATAGCTTGAAGCTCGTTTCACCTGAGAGAGGAAGGTTAATTAGTTGTTGTTTGAAGAGGATGAGAAAAGCCTGACCCTGGTGTAAGTCTACAAATATTTCAGGTTTCCCCCCATTTCTGGCTGTGCCTGGAATGAATGAAGTCGTTTTGCAGCTCACTTCCCTGTTGAGTGTGTACATTCTGCCTCCTAATCCTGCAGTCCTAGGTCTCTTCACCTAGTCCAGCTTTTAAAACTGTTTTCTGTCCTTCAAATATAGCGTTTCATTGGAGTTCTTCCTGCCAACAGGGCTAAGGCTTGGATCCTGAGAACTTCATTTGAACCCAAGATGGGTCAATGATGTTTCTTTCTTGCTTCTATAGCTCAAGAATTCTAAGAATATTTAGAGTGTGAGTAACTTCTCATCACCAAGCGAAACAGAGGAAGCTCTTGAACATCTAACCTTTCAGAAGAGGAAGTCAGAGTGTCATAGACTTTCCTGCTCTGGCTAGCTTCAGCCTGTGATACTGAGACCTCAGCCTCCTATGCTAGGGTGATGGGCGTGAGCTACTGGTGCTCTGCTAGCTTCAGAACTGTAATGAAATTGACAATACAAGTCAACTGCTTATCACAAAGGGCTTGGGGATCATATTAATCCCTTCAATATTGGACCTTTCAGAACCCTGTAGTATGCAAAGTTATAATGCTAGAGTCAGAGAGGCTGGGTATATGGATGTGGACACTTGAGCCTTGAGCTCTGACTCCAATTCTAGTGTACATCTGTGTTCATTTTCCACAGAATGTTCTCATAATTAGAAAGTAGGAAAAGTACTTTAATTAATCCTCACTTTTTTTCCAGTTGTGTGTCTTGTATCAAGCCTGGGCACTGTCCCTGAGCACTTCAGTTCAAGGTGAACACTCTACCACTTGAGCCACAATGCCATGTGAGGTATTTTGGTGGTTCATTGGAGATAAGAGTCTAACAGGCTTTCCTTGCATAGGCTGTCTTTGAACTGTGGTGTTCAAATCTCAGCCTCCTGAGTAGCTAGGTTTCCAGGAGTGAGCCATTGGCATCTGGCCTACTGTTTTTGACAGTCCTGGGGCTTGAACTTAGGGCCTGGGTACTGTCTCTGAGATTCTTTTTCTCAAGCCTAGCGCTATAGCACTTGAGCCACTCCACAGTTTCTGGCTTTTTCTGAGTATGTGGCTCTGAGAATTCAAACCTTGGCATTCATGCATGCTGAGTGAGCTCTTTACCACTAAGCCATATTTTAACCCCACCCTTGCAATTTTATCCCTCAATTTGCCTATCCTCAAGAAAAGGCTTCTGAGTATAAGTCATGTAAAGAAATCCGTATAGGAAGATGGCCATAGATAAATAAGACAAGGCTCATACTGGGAACAGATTCTAAACATGTTAAGACTGTGACAAATATCTCCATTTAATTATGTATTATGTTTCAACACTTAATGTAGTATTAATGAAAAATGAGTCAATGTCCTAATTTATTTTGTATATTTTTATAATACATGTACAACATGTAAAAATATGTGTATAATAACACTAAATACAATAAACAATAAATGAATCAAATAATAAATACAAAATCAATAATAAAAATAATAATATGTAATAAACATACATATGTAAGTATATATCATATATTACACATGTATGGAAGTATTGTTTCCATTGCAGCGTCTTCATTTAGTTCCTGGGAACTCTAGCCTGAATTTCTTTTCCTCAAGTTCAGTGAGCTTCACCTTCACCCTTGTTGCAAAAGAGTTACTGGGCGATGCAATCAAATCCTAGCAATGGCAGAAATACTGGCCCAGTTCCAAGACAGTGACTTGATTTTTTTTAATGGAAGCAGTTATGTTTATTCAGTTTCATACTGAGCATTAAAAGCAAAGCAGTGTAGAATTTTGTACAGCTATTTAGACATCCTTCCCTTACCCCCTAAATGCTTCTCTGATCATTACATTGTTTCTTTTTTTGCACGTTTTTAATTGTAAAAATGTTGTACTGAGAGTTACAGTTACATGAACAAGGTAATGAGTACATTTCCTATTGAGCATTGTTGCCTTCTCCTTTGTTTTCCCCCTACCATCCCTTCCCTCTAATATGGACAACTGCTCCCCCGCCACGGTCAGTGACAATTTTTTATTTTTGGCTTGGCATGGGGTTTGAACTCAAGTATTGGCAACTCTGAACCTTCCCTCACATTGCTACAGATATACCAAGACCCTGAGTTCAAATCCAAGGCTAGGAAAGAAAACTAGCAGATATTTCAAACCAGGGAGATTTATTTTTTTATTTAGTTAAATAATTAATTAATTTTGTATTTATTGTTTTTATTTTTGACAACCATGGGGCTTGAACTCTGGTCGTGGAAACCCTGTCGCAGCTGTGATCACCCTAGGCTGAGGTGTAGCTTCTAGACCCATAGTCGATCCTGGGATCCTAGGACCAGAGGGCTTACAGGACAAAAAAAAAGTGGGACAGCACAAAAAGTCACAAGCTGCAGAAAGCTGGGGGTTTTACGTTTTTTTCTTTGCATGGTGATAATCCTGGGTCTGCAATGACTCGGTTGCAAAGTGGACCTGACCTGCCATTGATGAAGGCTGGTGGACTATCAGGAAAGCTATAGGCCGACCTGTCAACATAGGCCTCATTTTCAAATCCCAGTCCCGACACCTACCAATGGCAGGAGATCACAAGAGACTGGATTGAAAGAGTAGTTTGTGCATCAGTCAAGTCTAAAATTGGATGCAATAATCCTAGGATGCTGATGGATCTTTTTTTGGAAGGTAGGAGGTCATGGGGCCTGAAATCTGGGTCTGGGCACTGTCCTTCAGCTCTTCAGCTCAAGGCTAGTGCTCTACCACTTGTGCCACAGTGCCACTTCCAGCTTTTTTCTTTTATCTGCTTATGTGGTGCTGAGGAATCAAACTCAGGCCTCATGCATGCAAGGCAAACGCTCTACCACTGAGCCACTTTCCCAGCCCCCAATTGATCTTAATTAATAGTTTATTAAGCATGGAAAGAATAATATTCCTTCAATGGCAGTATAATAAATACCAAAGATTTGGTCAGAATGTAGTAAGGGTCATTCAGTAATAGATAGACAGCTCTGGCACTCTTTACCAATATATATTTATTTGTATACCACCATCTGGTGATCCATGTACCGCTGTTTTGGCCAAACATGGGACTCAAGCTCAGTATGTGGGAACCACCTGAAAGCTTCATTGTCTAGAGGCTGCCGTGCTCACATTCACCCATTCATGAATTGGGTCTGCTAGGCCCTGACTTCAGATCCCAGCACTGCCAAAGATTTAATCTTGGAGTAAGAAGCTGAGTGTGACAAATGTTTTCCTTTTCTGGGAGAGTCCTGGGTGTCAGGCGTGATGGAGACCACATCTGCAAATGTAGATGCTATGTGATAGGATGTAAACAATGTAATAAATGGTATAGGTGTCATCAGAGTCAATAAAATATATGGAAAATAAATGAAAAAAACAAAAAAAATACAATGAATAACCACACCAAACATAACATAGAATGAACATCTGTATGGAAGTTCAATCCTATCTTTAAAATGTATATAAGGAGTACGTTTTCCATGGCTGGGGCCTGAATTCAGGCTTAGGGAACAGGCCTGACTTTCTGGTCTTCAAGCACACGGAGCTTCCCGTTTCCCCACAGTGCAACAGAGTTACCCAGACCCCAAGTTCAAATCACAGGTCTTGCAGACAAAAAATGTCACACATTCCAAGCCAGGGAGCTTCATTAGCATTTTTAATATTTTTTTAAAGTTCACTTTGCCTTTATTTGATACATTTTGATTTTAAAACATGAGAGTTTTTTCAAAAAAGGGGTTTAAACTTTTACATTTTAGCATAGCACATTGGTGTTTCTATTTTGGCCATCTGCCATGAAGAGTGAGAATGAAAATAAGGACATCATTTCTCCCTAGAAGGTTGAGACAGTTGATGTTATTTCTTTTTTTGAGGGGGGGAGTTGGTCCTGGGGCTTGAACTCTGGGCTTGGGCACTGTCCCTACGCTCTTCTGTTCAAGGCGAGTACTCTACCTTTTGAGCCACAGCACCACTTCCAGTTTTCTAGTGGTTTATTGGAGATAAGAGCCTCATGGACTTTCTTGCCTGGGCTGGCTTTTAACCGTGACTCTCAGATCTTAGCCTCCTGAGTAGCTAGGATTACAGGCCTGAGTCATCAGCACCTGGCAATTGATGTTGTTTCTATTTAAAGTTATTTCTGTAATTATAAACTGTCTGCAATTGTGTTGTGTGAGTTTTCCTCAGTGCCTACCATGAAATACACTAGGGGTGTCATACCACAAAAGGTTGGGTTTGTGAATAAAATCTCATTTCTGTGAAGAGAGTAGGTACCTGTAAGCATTTTGGGAATAAACTGGATTGTAAAATGAAAAACAAAAACATTGGGACTTTGATGTAGCCCAGCAGTGGAGTAGTTGCCTAAAGAGCATAAGACCCTGGAAGAAAAGTTTCTTAACCTTCGAATGTTAGAAGTTTGTATGAACAAACTTCTTTCTTCAGCTTGGGCATTATTCCTGTGCTCTTCAGATCAAGGAGTGCACTCTACCGCTTGAGCCATAGCGCCACTTCCAGTTTTCTAGTGGTTTAATGGAGATAAGGGTTTCACAGCCTTTCCTGCCAGATCAGGCCTTGAACCACCATCCTCAGATCTCTGCCTCCTGAATAACTAGGATAATAGGGATGGGCCTCCAACGCCTAGCACATGAACAAACGTCTTAAAGATTGATTCTGAAGAAGGAAACTTGGAATATAATTTTAGTACAAATAATTTATAATGCCATGATTAAGACACTAATTCAGAAGTATTTATTCATTGGCTGGTTTCTTAGTTTATTCACATATATATACACATTATTTATATATATATATATACACATAATATATACATTATTAACAAATACATATATATTACTAAAAACATAGCTTTGAAGTGTACCTAAGAACATATGTGCTCATGTAAAGTTATTCAACTGCACAAGTTGATTTTTTTTTCACTTTGGTTGGTACCCTAAATTAGGTGGGATTTGTGTACTGTTGATTGTTCTCTGTTTTTGGAGGAGTTTTCTCCCCTTTATGCCCCAAACCCCCTTTCCCTGCATTTGAACTCAGCTTGCTCTTTCTTGGCTTGGTTTTTCATAGCTGATTTTCTACCAATTCAGCCATCCCTGTAGCCTGGTTTTTGGCAATTTATTTGGACACGATATCTCTCAGGCTTTTCTGCTTGGATTAGCTTTAAAACTTAATCTTCCACTTCTCACCTCTGAGTAGCTGGGATTACAGATGTGAGCCACTGGGGTACCTAGGGATAAATTAGACTTTGGTTGGTGTATTCATTCTGTTTTTCTATGCATGGGATGATCTACTATAGAATTTCTGTGAATGTCCTGCGTCTGAAGTAAGATATATAATGCATATGTAAATCTGTATAGTTCTCAGAAGATGTAATCAATTTAATACATAAGTATAATAATAGTCAATAAAAATAATGAATGAATGAATAATACAAAAAGTAAAATAAATACACTCAATGCAATATGCAATAAACACATGTAGATATTAATCATTATTTGAAATGTGGATGAATATTACTTTAACACGGCTGGGGATTGAATTCAGGCCTAGGGAACAGGCCTTGTCTTCAAAGCAGGTAAGTTTCTCTGTCCCCAACAGTGCATTAGAGTTACCCAGGCTCCGAGTTTAATTCCCAGGCATGACAGAAAAAAAAAAAAGGCATGAATTCCAAGCCAGGGGGCTTCATTAGTTTTATATATGTATACATATACATATATATATACATATATATGTATGTATGTATGTATATACATTATATATTGTTCATGGGACTTGAACTCTGGCCTTGGGAGCTGTCCTTGGGCTCTTCAGCTCAAGGAGAGCACTCTACCACTTGAACCACAGTGCTACTTTGCTACTTCCCGTTTTCTAGTGGTTTAGTGGAGATAAGAGTCTCAAGGACTTTCCTGCTCCGAATGGCTTTGAACCGCGATTTTCATATGTCAGCCTCCTGAGTAGCTAAGGTTACAGGCATGAGCCTTTGGTGCCCAACTATTTTTAATATTTTTTAATTATTTTATTTATTTATTTATTTATTTATTTATTTATTTATTTATTTATTTATTTATTGCCAAGCACGGGGATTGAACTCAGGTCGTGGCAACTCTGCCTCAGCTAATATCACCGTAGGCTGGGAAGGTGGAGTCTCTGGACCCATAGCCCATCCTGGGATCCCAGGCCTCGGGGACTGACAGGAAAACAAAATGAAAATGGCACTGAAAAAAAATTACAAACTGTGGATGGATGGTGGTTTCTTGATTTTCCTTACTTGCATTGTGACCATTCTGGGCCCAAATGACAAGGCTGCAACCTGTAGGTCACCTAGCATTGCTGAAGGCTGGCAGGCTGGTAGCGAAGTCATAGGCCAACCTGGACACCTAGGCCCTGAGTTTGAATCCCGGTCATGCCAGTATAAAGGTCTGGAGAGCCTAAGAAACTATTGTCTGTCCCTAGGAACACCAGAGGTATGTGATCAATGTTATGGCTGGATGAGTAGTTCATCTATAAGTCTAGCATAAAATTAGACCTAATAATCACAGGACACAAATTGATTTTAATTCATAGTTATTATGCATTAAAAGAATACTATTCATTAAATGGAGTCCTCACTAAAGACTGAGAATCCGTAAGAACACAGTATATGTCATTTAATACCAGATAGACATCACTGGCAGTATCTGTCCCGACCCGCAGGACTTCAACGAGGGTGGTGAACCTAAGGGAGAAGGAATGAAGGGACAAGAGACACGAAGAAGGACAGCAAGACAAGGATTCTGATCAAGCTGCCAAATTTTATTTTTCACACAGGGGTATTTATATGCTTAGAATAAGGAAGCTTTTTCATTGGGCATAGCAGCTGCAGGATGCTTGCTTAGGGCAATGTGAAAAGGTGGTCAATAGCAGCTACCTGGTCTTTGTTTGGGGCAGGATGCAAAGACCAGATTCTGTAAATAGCCTTAAGAGATGTTCCAGCGAGATAGTCAAGCTTATCATGCAGATAGACTCCCTGCAGGGCTCTCGACATCTCCCCCTTTCTTATTTAGAAAATTGACCATCAATTGTTGGTGCTCTTTTTGAGGGAGTGACAGAGGCTCTGTTCCTCTAAGGGGCCAGGGTTTTTCTCCGCTCCCAAGCGAGCATCCTCACTCAGGGAGGGGAATTTTACAGGCCTTGGCTTGTTTTTTGAGGAGACGGCTTGTGGGTATGCATGCCAACTGTCATGCACCAGAGCTTGCCACTCAGGGGTCTTGGGTTTTGGGATCTCACGGATCCATCCCCCTGCAGTCTTACCTGCACCCTTGATTTGAGCATTTTTTCTTCCTCCCATAGGTGCATCCTCCCCCAAGCGGAGGGGCCTACAGGAGGAGGGGTGAACCTATCCCTTATGGCAATAGGTCTTGCCCGTTGAATGGTCAGGAGTTATGAATAAGGAGAGTTTTCTAAATAAGAAAAAGAAGGCGGGCTGTTTCCCACTGGAACAAGCTCATGGCAAAACACTAATTAAAAGCCTGGGGTAAATCCTAGATCTCAATGCCATGGTCTGCCACATCAAGGCGATGGTGATGAACCTGTATGGGCTTAGAAGCCAAGAGATTAATCTGTTATTTAATAAATTCAAACAGGATGGTCCATGTCTGGAGTTCTAGCTGCATCTGCAAGAGAAAAGGAATCATCCTCAGGGGGAAGGTTTCCCCTGGGTTGTGGTAAGCCATTAACCTGTTTTCAAGCGTTCTGGCAGCAACCTTGGGGCTGCTTGTTCTTGACAAAGACAAAGAGTGGCAGGGAGTGGTCTACCTGTAGCTTGGGAGGGAATTGCCCCCTGTCTTTGTTTGCTGAAGGGACATTCATGTGCAAAGTGACCAGGTTGTTTACAATTAAAGCAAGTAAGCGAGCAAGCCCGGGACTGAACTTTGAAATGCCTTGGTAAAAGCAGCGCCTATGATGTGAGCAGTCCCTACTCCAGCACTAAGACAAACTCAGAGAGGTCACCCTTGTTTTTATGTGGCAGGAGGACATCTTGACATGCCGGGTTAGCATTTTCAAAGGCAAGATGTTTAACAAAGGCACTTTCATTTTCACTAGGCCCAAGAAGCCTTTCTGCAGCCAAGTTAAGCCGTGAGACAAAGTCACTGTAGGGTTCCTCTGGCCCCTGTCTAACCTTTGCCAGGGAAGTAGTAGCCGATCCCTTTTGAGGGAGACGCTTCCAAGCATAAAGGCCAGCGTTTTGAATTTGTGCCAAAAGTCCGGTAGGAAAGCACGCCTGTTTAGCATTGGTATCAAAGGGCGCATTAACCAAAAGTTTAGTATAGGTCCAGGTTTCTGAAGATGTTTTAGCCAAATTTTTTTGTGCGGTCTCTCTACATTGTTCCTTAAAGTCCGCATTCCAGAAAACAAAATCACCCCCACTAAGGGTGGCGCGGGCCAGAAACTTCCAATCATTAGGGGTGAGCCAGCGCGCACTTTGGTTTTCTAATAAGGCTAACGTATAAGGGGCAGTCAGGCCATACCGGAGGCTAAGCCTCTTATACTCTTGTTGGCCTTTTCCCTGGGTGGGTTGTTCCTCTTCATCCCCAGTATCCTGTTCCTCATCCTCTTTTTCCTCCTCTTCTGATTCGTCCTCCTCACCCTCTGAGGTCCTATCTGTCTGGCTCCGAGTTACTGGAAAGGCGAGAACTGATTGATGGCCTGCTCTAACCTTAATTTTATCAGGCTGTTTTGGCGTATCGGCCAAGGCCAGTGTGCGGAGTTCATAATCAAGGGACCGCAGTTCTTTTAAAAGTTGAAGGTGTTCTCGCCTATGTTGAAGAGTCTCGCGTAAAGGTGCCAGGTTAGGTAAAGGGGGGGGAGAAAAAACATCTGGATCTGGAGGGGCAGTGGGCCCTTGAAAGGCCGGGTCACAAAAGGGAGGGGGTGCATAGGAGGAATGCGGAATATTTGAGATAGAGGGTTTAGTCTGAGGTAGGGGGTGACTGAGTAAGGGGGGGCAATCAGGCTGATGATATTGGGCCGCCTCCTCTTCCAGGGTGGCCTCTTCCTCAGGATTTCAATTATTCTGAGGGGAATGGGCAGTCTGGGGTACAGGATAATAATATTCATCTACC
Source organism: Dipodomys merriami (assembly GCF_024711535.1). Classification (NCBI taxonomy): domain Eukaryota; kingdom Metazoa; phylum Chordata; class Mammalia; order Rodentia; family Heteromyidae; genus Dipodomys; species Dipodomys merriami. Next base: position 25,250 of record NW_027203132.1, read on the forward strand.
TTTTGAGAAGGAGGTTCAAGATCTAATACAACCAATGGGCAAGCCGCGGGGGGCAGAGAGGCCTGTTGGAGAACCTCCTCTCCCATTTTTATAAGTTTTAAAATTCCACTATCAAACAGAGAACATTTTAAAACTTCATTAATCAAATTCCAGTAGGAAAAGGCGGTAACAGGAACCTTTTCCGGACCAAAGTTTTCATAATAATCTTTTAAACAATCTCCTACTCTTTGCCATCTTTTTGCATCTATGATTCCTACAAGTCCTCTATGAATGAGAAAAATAATTCTAAATCCTTTTTCTTAACCCGCGTTCCCCATGTCTTGAAGGCCTCCCTGAGGTCTGACAGAAATAGATCATGTGACGACATTGCTTGTCCCATGGTGGGTCATTCACCTTGCGCCGTCCCCACTCTCCTCCTGGATCTGTCTCTCAGTGGGGTCTGTTGAGGCGATCTCTCGATCTCGGACTGTACTTGGCCAAGTTTTCCCGGAGGACGGCGTTCCTTCCTTAGTCAGAGGCTCAAGCCCCACGTTGGGCGCCAGTTGTCCTGACCCGCAGGACTTCAACCAGGGCAGTGAACCTAAGGGAGAAGGAATGAAGGGACAAGAGACACAAAGAAGGACAGCAAGACAAGGATTCTGATCAAGCTGCCAAATTTTATTTTTCACACAGGGGTATTTATATGCTTAGAATAAGGAAGCTTTTTCATTGGGCATAGCAGCTGCAGGATGCTTGCTTAGGGCAATGTGAAAAGGTGGTCAATAGCAGCTACCTGGTCTTTGTTTGGGGCAGGATGCAAAGACCAGATTCTGTAAATAGCCTTGAGAGATGTTCCAGCGAGATAGTCAAGCTTATCATGCAGATAGACTCCCTGCAGGGCTCTCGACAGTATCTAAATACCTAAATATATATTTATCTGTATACCACTGTCTGCATAGAAAGGTATTGCTGTTTTGGCCAAACCTATGTCTCCATCCCAGGTCCTGGGATCCACTTGGCAGCTGAATGGTCTGGAGGCTGCTGTGCTGACCCTCACCCATTCATGAATTGAGCCTCGTTGGCCCTCAGTTCAGGTCCCAGCATTGCCAAAAATTTCATTTTGCAGTAAGATTCCAAGTGTGACACCTGTTTTCCTTTTCTGTGCAAATGCTGGGTGTCAGGTATGATGTATATAGTATGTCTGCAAAGCTACATGCTACAGAATAGATTGGAATAAATGTAATAAATATTATAGGTGTACTCAGGATCAATAAAATAATTGGTAAATACGTAAATAAATACTAAAATATAATTAAACACTTCAACAAACACGATATGGACTGAACATATGGATGTTAGTATAAATCATATACTAAAAATTACTATAAATGTTATGTTCTCCAGGATTGGGGCTAGAATTTAGGCCTAGAGAACTGTCCTGAATTTCTTATCTTCTAGGAAGGTAAACTTCCCCTTTCCCCACAGTGCTCCAGATTAACTCAGACTCTGAGTTCAAATCTCAGGCCTAGCAGAAAAAAAAGGGGGGGCACAAATTCCATGCCAGGGAGCTTCATTAGTCCCTTTACTATTTTTAGGTTTATTTATTTATTTATTCATTTACTCATTTATTTATTTATTTATTTATTTGCCAATCACAGGGCTTGAACTCAGGTCGTGGAAACTCTGCCTCAGCTAACATCACCCTAGGCTGGGATGGTGCAACCTCTGGACCCACAGCCCATCCTGGGATCCTAGGCCTCTGGGCCTGACAGGAAATCAAAATGAAAATGGCATTGAAAAAAAAAAACTGTGAACTGCAGATGGTCAGTAGTTTCTCAGGTTTCCCTTCCTTTCATTGTGACCATTCCCGTGTCCAAGTGACACGGCTGCAACCTGTAGTTCACCTGGCATTGCTGAAGGCTGTCAGGCTGTCAGCGAAGCCATAGGCCAACCTGGACACCTAGGCCCTGAGTTTGAATCCCGGTTATGCCACTTACAAAGGGCTGGAGAGCCTACAAAATTATTGCCTGTCCCTAGGAACACCAGAGGAATGTGATCAATGTCATGGTTGGATGAGTAGTTCATGAATCAGTCTAGCATGAAATTAGACCCAATAATCACAGGACACAGATTGATTAAAATTCATAGTTTATTTTGCATTAAAAGACTACTATCGAATAAATAGGGTCCTCACTAAAGACCTGAGAATCTGTAGGAATGTAGTATATATCATTGAATATCAGATAGACATTTCTGACAGTATCTAAATATCTAAATTTATATTTATTTATATACCATCATCTGCATAGAGAGTTATTGCTATTTTGGCCAAACCTGGGGCTTAATCCCAGATACTGGGATCCACTTGGCAGTTGAACTGGCTAGCGGCTGCCATGATGACACTCACCCTTAGTCTAGGTCCCATCATTGCCAAAAGTTTCTTCCTGGTGTAATATTCCATGTGTGACACCTGTTTTCCTTTTCTGTGCAAGTACTGGGTGTCAGGTATGATGTACATAATATATCTGCAAAGCTACATGCTATGGAATAGATTGGAATAAATATAATAAATGTTATAGGTACACTCACAGTCCATAAAATAAATGCTAAATCGATCTATCAATAATGAAATATAATGAATCACTCCAACAAACATGATATAGACTGAATATATAGATGTAAGTATAAATCATATATTTAAAATGTCTATAAATGTTACGTTTTTCGGGCTGGTGCTTGAATTTAGGTCTAGGGAGGAGATGAGAAGTCAATGCATAATTCTCATAGGAAATGATATGCAAGATCTTTGGCACAATGATTATTTTTAATTAAGACTTCATGAAGTGTGACAATAATACTTACATTCAGGAAATTGAGGCATTGGGAAAGATCCAAGAATTGGTACTCACATGGTAGATAAGATTCCAACACAGTTCGCCACATCTCCTACTCTGTACAAATAGGTATTTATTAGCACAGAAGTTTCAGCATATGAATGGATGAATATCGTGCACCAGCCCCACTCCGGGGCTCAAGCTCAAGTTCTGGAAACGGCCTAGCACCTTAGTGGCTCACAGGCTGATATGCTCACCTTGACCCATTCATCAATTTTGCCTGCTAGGCCCTGAGTTCAAATCCCAGTACTGCCAAAAGATTCATCCTGATGTGAGAAGTTTTCCTGTCCTGTGAAAGTCCTGCACCTAAGTGAGGATGGAGAATGCTATATAGCCATGGGAATAGGTTGTCATCCATGGCAGCACAGATATACCTGTCACAATACTCAATAAAATACACAATATATCCATGAATAGGACTCAAAAAAAAAAAACTACACTGAATGGAAGATGCATACCACAACTGTATGTAAATAAAGATCTTATGTTTAAAAGAGATGAGCTTGTTATTTTGTCCAGTGCTGGGGCTTCAAATCAGGCCCTGGACAAGGCCTGACATTCTAGTCTTCAAGGATGGTGAGCTTCCCCTTCCCCCACAGTGCAATGGAGTTAACCAGAACTGAGTTCAAATGACAGCACTGACAAAACTTTCATCCTGATGTCAGAAGCCAGTCGTTGCACCTGTTTTCCTCTCATGTGGAAGTCCTGGGTCTCAGCTAGGATGGAGAATGTATGCATAGACAACCCTTTAACCATGGGAACAGGTCATCATCCATGTCAGCACAGTTATATCTGTCACCATACTCAGTAAAATACACAATACCTCCATGAATTAGACACAAAATAAGAAGGAGTGCACTGAATGCAAGATGCTGTCCACACATATATGTCAATACAGATCCTGTGTTTCAAGGATGAATCTATGCCTATCCTGGCCCTCTCTGGGGCTCGATGCCAGGTCCTGGGAATGGCCTACCTCCTCAGTTGCTCACAGGCCCATGTTCTCTCTTTGACCCTTTTGCCAATTGGTCTGCTGGGTTCTGAGTTCAAATCACAACAGTACGGAAACATGAATCATGATATGGGAAGCCCATCGATCCACCTGCTTTCCTGTCCTGTGAAAGTCCTAGGTCTCAGCTAGGATGGAGAAAGCATAAGCAACTCCATGGACATGGGAATTGGTTGCCATCCATGTCAGTATAGTTATATCTGTCATCATACTCAATAAAATACAAAATGCATCCTTGACCAAGACACACACTGAAAGCATGAGGCATTCCACACATGTATGTAAATAGAGATCCCATGTGTGAAATAGGTGGGCATATGATTTTTGCTAGTGTTGGGGCTTCAGTTCAGGCCCTGAGAGCAGGTCTGACCTTGTAGTATTCAAGGATGGTGATCTTCCCCTTCCCCCACAGTGCAACAGAGTTACCCAGACCTGAATTCAAATCCCAGCTCTGGCAGTAAAATGGCATGAATTCTGAGCGACAGTGCTTCATTCATAATTATTTATTTATTTATTTTTATTATTATTAATTTTTTTTGCCAAACCTGGGCCTTGAACTCAAGTCGAGGCAACACTGCCTTTGCTGCAATCATCCTAGGCTGCAGCCTCTGGACCCACAGCCCATCCTCGGATCCTAGGACCCCAGGGCTTGCAGGAAAGAAAAAATGGCCAGAAGGGGAAAAAAGTAGCCAGAATTTCCACCTCATGCTTTTAAATTTATTTTCCTTTGCATAGTGACCATGTTGGTCTGAACCCGGTGGCCTACAGAGTGAAGGTGACCTGGCATGGCTGAAGGCCTGCTGGCTATCGGGGAAGTCACAGCCAACCGTGCAACGGAGGCCACGGGTTGGAATCCCGGTCAAACCCCCTACATTGTGGGAATGGTGGAAGATCCTGAAATACTCGTTTCCGGACCTAGGAAGTGTGAAATGTGATCATCTCATCCTTGAATTAGTAGTTCCTGCAAGATGCGAGTAGGAAATGATAGGAGAGACTCATGGGGTATCCATTTTTTTTTATGAAGAGTAGATGAAGCATGACCATAATCATCACAGTCATGAAATGGAGGCATTGGGGAAGATCTGAGAATTGGTAGTCACAGGGTAAATTGGATTCCATCACAGGTCGCCATCTCTCTACTCTATACAAATATGTACTTATTTGCATACTACCTTCAGCTTATAAGTGGATGAAGATTGTGCCCCCCTCACTCCAGGCCTCGATCTCAGGTCCTGGGAATGGCCTAGCTCCTTAGTGGCTCACAGGCTGGTGTGCTCAGGTGGAACCATTTGCCTATTGGGCCTGCAAGGCACCAAGTTCAGATACCAGCAGTGCCAAAAGATTCATCCTGATGTCTGAAGCCAATCATTGCCCTGTTTTCCTTTCCTGTGTGAGTCCTGGGTCTCCTCTAAGATGGAGAATACATGGGCAACCCTGTGGCCATAGGAATAGGTTGTCATCCATGCCAGCCCAGTTATACCTGTCATCATATACTCAAGAACATACTAAATACATCCATGCATAGCACACAAAATAGAGAGGATAACTAACCTCAATGCAGGAGGCAGTCCACACACGGATGTGAATAGACATCCCATGTTTCAATGATGCATTGACGATTATTGTGGCCTCCCTAGGGCTAGATCTCAGTTCCTGGGAAAGGCCCAGCTCCTTAGTTGTTCACAGGCTGGTGTGCTCACATGGACCCATTGGGCAGTTGGGCCTCCTAGACCCCAAGTTCGAATCCCAGCACTGCCAAAAATTCACCCTGATGTGAGAAAACAGTCATTGCACCTGTTCTTCTGTGCTGTGCAAGTTCTGGGTCTCAGCTAGGATGGAGAATGCATAGGCAACTCTATACTCATGGGAATAGGTTGTCATCCAGGTCACCACAGTTGTATCTGTCATCCTATACTCAGTAAAATACAGAATACGTCATGAATAAGACACCATGTAAAAACAATGACTACACCGAACCCAAGATGCTGCCCACCCATGTATGGAAATAGAGATCCTCTGTTTTAATTATGAATTGATAACTATTAAGGCCCCCACTGGGGCTCAATCTCAGGTCCCAGGAAGGGCATATCAACTTAGTGGCTCACAGGCTGGTGTGCTCATCTTGACCCATCCACCACTTGGGCCTGCTAGGCCTTGAGTTCAAATCCCAACCCTACCAAAAGATTCATCCTGATGTGAGAAGCCCATCGTTGCAATTGTTTTCCTGTGCTGTGAAAGTCCTGGGTCTCACCTATGATGGAGTATGCTATATAGGGAACTCTGTACTCATGGTTGCCAGCCATGTCAGCATAGTTATATCTGTAATCATACCCAATAAAATACAAAATACATCGCTGACTATGCCACACAATAAAATAACTACACTGAACCCATGATGCATGCCACACATGTATGTAAATAGAGATCATCTGTGTAAATTATGAATTTATATCAATAATGACCCCCAGCAGGGCTCAATCTCAGATCCCAGGAACAACCTAACCCCCTAGTGGCTCACGGGCAGGTGTACTCACCATGACCCATTCACCATTTGGGCCTGTTAGATATTGAGTTAAAATCCCAGCACTGCCAAAAGATGAATACTGATGTCCGAATCCAATCAATCCTCCACTTTTTCTGTTCTATGAAAGTCCTGGGACTCAGCTAGGATGGAGCATGCTATATAGGCAATTCAACCACCATGGGAACAGGTTGACATCCATGTCAGCACAGTTGTAGCTGTCAGCATACTCAGTAAAATACACAATACCTCCATGAATTAGACACAAGTTAAGGAGAAGTACACCGAATGCAAGATGCTGTCCACACATGTATATCAATAGAGATCCCATGTATAAATTATGAATTTATGACTATCCTGGCCCTCCCTGGTGCTTAATGTCAGGTTCTGGGAATGGTCTAGCTCCTCAGTTGCTCACAGGCCAGTGTCCTCACCTTGAGCCTTACACCAATTTGGCCTGTTAGGATCTGAGTTCAAATCACAACACTGTCAAAACATCAATCCTGATGTGAGCAGTACATCAGTCCACCTGTTTTCCTGTCCTGTGAAAATCCTGGGTCTCATCTAGGATGGACAAGGCATAGGAAACTCTATAGACATGGGAATAGGTTGTCATCCATGTTAGCAAAGTTAAATCTGTTATCATACTCAATGAAATGCAAATGCTTTCCTGACTAAGATAGAATAAAATGAATAACTACACAGAAATCATGATGCATTCCACACATGTATGTAAATAGAGATCCTATGTGTAAAGTAAGTGGGCATATGATTTTTGCCAGTGTTGGGGCTTCAAATTCTGGCACTGGGAGCAGGCCTGACCTTGTAGTCTTCAAGGATGGTGAGCTGCCCCCTCCTTCACAGCGCAACAGAGTTACTCAGACCTGAATTCAAAACCCAGCTCTGGCAGTAAAATGGCGCAAATTCTGAGCGAGTGTGCTTCATTCATAATTTTTTAATTTTTAATTTTTTTCCATACCCAGGGCTTGAACTCAAGTTGTGGCAATTCTGTCTCAGCTCTGATCATCCTAGGATGCAGCCTCTGGACCCACAGCCCATCCTTGGATCCTAGGACCCCAGGGCTTGCAGGAAAAAAACAAACAAACAAACAAAATGGACATGAGAAGAAAAACGTGGCAGGAAGTTCCACCTGATGCTTTTTTGTTTATTTTCCTTTGCATGGTGACCTTGCTGGGTCTGAACCTGATGGCTTGCAGATTGAAGGTGACTTGGCATGGATGAAGGCCTGCTGGATATCAGAGGAGCCCCAGGCTGACCAGGCAACAGACACCCCAATTTCAAATCCTGGACAGCCCCTCTACATTGAGGGAATGGCGGGAGATCCTGAAATACTTGTTTCCGGACCTAGGAAGAGTCATGGAATGTGGTTGAATGAGTAGTTCCTGCAGGATGCAAGCAGGAAATGGTAGGCAAGACTCATGGGGTATCGATTATTGTTCATGAAGAGTTGATGAAGCATGAACATAATCATCACAGTCATGAAATAGAGGCATAGTGGAAGATCTAACCATTGGTAGTCACAGGGTAGATTGGATTTCATCACAGTTCGCCATCTTTCCTACACTGTACAAATATGTACTTATTTGCATAATATCTTGAGCTTATAAATGGATGACTATTGTGCTCCCCAGGACCTCTGCCCTGGGGCTCGATCTCAAGTCCTAAGACTGGCCTAGCTCCTTAGTGGCTCACAAGCTGGTGTGCTTACGTGGACCCAATCACCTATTGGGCCTACTAGGCCCTAATTTCTGATCCTAGCAGTGCCAAAAGATTCATCCTAATGTGACAAGACAGTGTTTACACCTATTTATTTTTCTTGTGGGAGTCCTTGGTCTCAGCTAGGATGGAGAATGCATGGGCCACCCTATAGCCATAGGAATAGGTTGTCATCCATGTCAGCCCAGTTATACCTGTCATCATATACTCAAGAACATACTAAATACATCCATGCATAGCACACAAAATAGAGAGGATAACTACACTCATTGCAGGAGGCAGTCCACACATGGATGTGAATAGACATCCCATGTTTCAATGATGCATTGACGATTATTGTGGCCTCCCTAGGGCTAGATCTCAGTTCCTGGGAAAGGCCCAGCTTCTTAGTTGTTCACAGGCTGGTGTGCTCACATGGACCCATTGGGCAGTTGGGCCTCCTAGACCCCAAGTTCGAATCCCAGCACTGCCAAAAATTCACCCTGATGTGAGAAAACAGTCATTGCACCTGTTCTTCTGTGCTGTGCAAGTTCTGGGTCTCAGCTAGGATGGAGAATGCATAGGCAACTCTATACTCATGGGAATAGGTTGTCATCCAGGTCACCACAGTTGTATCTGTCATCCTATACTCAGTAAAATACAGAATACGTCGTGAATAAGACACCATGTAAAAACAATGACTACACCGAACCCAAGATGCTGCCCACCCATGTATGGAAATAGAGATCCTCTGTTTTAATTATGAATTGATGACTATTAAGGCCCCCACTGGGGCTCAATCTCAGGTCCCAGGAAGGGCATATCAACTTAGTGGCTCACAGGCTGGTGTGCTCATCTTGACCCATCCACCACTTGGGCCTGCTAGGCCTTGAGTTCAAATCCCAACCCTACCAAAAGATTCATCCTGATGTGAGAAGCCCATCGTTGCCTGTTTTCCTGTGCTGTGAAAGTCCTGGGTCTCAGCTAGGATGGAGAATGCTATATAGGCAACTCTCTACTCATGGGAATCAGTTGGCATCCAGGGCAGCACAGATATCCCTGTTACCAGACTCAATAAAATACACAATACATCCATGAATAAGACTCAAAATAAAAAAAAAATCTACAATGAATGCAAGATGCATACCACCCCAGTATGGAAGTAGAGATATGTTTGAAAGAGTTGGGCTTGTTATTTTGTCCAGTTCTGGGGCTTCAAATCAGGCCTTGGACCAGGTCTGACATTCTAGTCTTCAAGGATGGTGAGCTTCCCCTTCCCCCACATTGCAATGGGGTTACCCAGATTTGAGTTCAAATCCCAGCACTGACAAAAGTTTCATCCTGTTGTCAGAAGCCAGTCGTTGCATCTGTTTTCCTCTCGTGTGGAAGTCCTGGGTCTCAGCTAGGATGGAGAATGAATGTATAGGCCACTCTATAACCATGAGAACAGGTTGCCATCATGTCAGCACATTATATCTGTCACCATACTCAGTAAAATACACAATACCTCCATGAATTTGACACAAGTTAAGGAGAAGTACACCGAACGCAAGATGCTGTCTACACAAATATGTCAATACAGATCCTGTTTCAATTAGGAATTTATGCCTATCCTGGCCCTCCCTAGGGCTCGATGTCAGGTCCTGGGAACGGCCTAGCTCCTCAGTTGCTCACAGACCAGTGTCCTTCCCTTAACATTTTCACCAATTGGGCCTGCTAGGCTTTGAGTTCAAATCCCAACTCTGCCAAAACATGAATGCTTCTTTCAGAAGCCCATTGTTGCACCTGTTTTCCTGTGCTGTGAAGTCCTGGGTCTCAGGTAGGACACAGTATGCTATATAGGCAACTCTATACTCATTGGAATAGATTGCCATCCATGTCAGCACAGTTATATCTGTCATCATATGCAATAAAATACAAAATGCATCCCTGATTAAGACACAAAATAGAAAGAATAACTACACTGAATGCATGATGCATTCCACACATGTAAGTAAATAGAGATCATCTGTGTAAATTATGAATTTATATCAATAATGGCCCCACCAGGGCTCGATCTCAGGTCCCAGGACAGAACTAACACTCTATTGGCTCACAGGCTGGTATACTCACCATGACCCATTCACCACTTGGGTTTGTTAAGCCTTGAGTTCAAATCCCAGTACTGTTAAAAGATGAATACTGATGTGAGAAGCCAAGTGATCCTCCTCTTTTCCTGTGCTGTGAAAGTCCTGCTTCTCAGCTAGGAATGGAGCATGCTATATAGGCAACTCTATAACCATGGGAACAGGTTGTCATCCAAGACAGCACAGTTATACCTGTCACCATACTCAGTAAAATACACAATACCTCCATGAATTAGACACAAGTTAAGGAGAAGTGCACCAAATGCAAGATGCTGTCCACACATGTATATCAATAGAGGTCCTATGTTTAAATTATGAATTTATGCCTATACTGGCCCTCCCTGGTGCTCAATGTCAGGTTCTGGGAATAGTCTAGCTCCTCAGTTGCTCACAGGCCAGTGTCCTCACCTTGACCCTTTCGCCAATTGGGCCTGCTAGGTTCTGAGTTCAAATTACAACACTGCCAAAACATGAATCCTGATGTGAGCAGTATAACAGTTCACTTGCTTTCCTGTCCTGTGAAAGTCCTGGGTCTCATCTAGGATGGACAAGGCACAGGCAACTCTATAGACATGGGAATAGGTTGTCATGCATGTCAGCACCTTTATATCTGTCATCATACTCAATAAAATACAAAATGCATCTCTGACTAAGACACACAATAAAATAAATAACTACACTGAAAGCATGACACATTCCACACATGTATGTAAATAGAGATCCTATGTGTAAAATAGGTGGGCATATGATTTTTGCCAGAGTTGGGGCTTCAATTCAGGCACTGGGAGCAGGCCTGAACTTGTAGTCTTCAAGGATGGTGATCTTCCCCTTCCCCCACAGTGCAACAGAGTTACCCAGACTTGAGTTCAAACCCGAGCTCTGGCAGTAAAATGGGGCGAATTCGGAGCTAGGGTGCTTCCTTCATAATATTTTTTAACAGACTCAGAGCTTGAACTCAAGTCGTGGCAACTCTACTTCAGTTCCAATCATCCTAGGCTGTAGCCTCTGGATCTACAACCCATCATCAGATTCTAGGACCCCAGAGCTTGCAGGAAAAAAAAAAAAGCTGCTAGGGGAAAAAAAAAGTGGCAGGAAGTTCCACCTGGCCCTTTTATGTTCATTTTCCTTTGCATGGTGACCATGCTGGGTCCGAACTCAGCGGCCTGCAGAGTGAAGTTGACCTGGAGTGACTGAAGGTCTGCTGGCTCTCGGGGAAGCCTAAGGGCAACGGGGTATCGGAGACCTCAAGGTCGAATCCAGGTCATTCCCCCTCCATTGAGGGAATGGCGGAAGATCCTGATATACTCGTTTCTGGCACTTGGAAGGGTCGTTGAATTCTCATCTTTGAATGAGTACTTTCTGCAGGATGAACTTAGGAAATTGCCACGGACCAGCTCTGTCGGACAACTGAGGACACCAAGTGGAGATAACTGGAATAGGTGGGGAGATGGCAGACAACTCACACACAAGAGGAGTGAGTGCTGAGTGGGATTTATTGCAGAGGATAACAAGCTTTTATAGCAAAAGTCTCCATGAGAATGGGCAAAAGGTTACACAATCTTGTTGTAAGGCTTCATTCTTGGGTGATCGGTCACCAGCTGGTCACCTGATCTTGTTTTTTGGATGACGAACTATGACGATAGGCACTTGTTTTTGGCTTTACCTCTATTTTTAAGAAATACAATTGGTTTCAATGTTTATCACCTATTAACCATTAACCAGAGCATATGGGCAAGGGCTGAACAGAAAGGCATGAACTCTAGTACTTCATAGTTACTTTTGTTTAGTTTTGTACTTTATATGATTCAAATCTTTTTTAAGCAATTTTGCTTCTTTGCCATTCTTTAGAGGGTCCCCAATTTGTGGCCCAAATCATGATATTTAGTATACTTAGTTAAATCTGGCCATATATCAAATTTAAGCTCACAGTGTCTTTTCTGTAACCCGTTCACATAATCGTTTACTCTTCTCCATAGAGGCCTTAACTGGCTCATAAGATCTTTCTTATTCCTTCTTTGATAGTAAGTACCAAAGAGGCCTAGATCTAGCAAGTCTCTGAGTAAATGGAAGAGAGTAATAGGAAGTTCTTTCTCCTAAGTAGTTCTCCCAATGATTGCCATCCTTATCATACACAACTGTAAAAGGCTATGGATCTGGGGGAAGTCTCTGGGGTCCTCTAGATAATGGAGGATCCCATCATTTTCCTTTGATAAGCCATTGCCACCTTCCATCTACCGACTTTTTAGGAATCTTATTTAGTTTTTGGTCCACATATCCCTCTACATCTTTCTTATCCACAGGATATCTATATGAGTCTATTGTATATGCTTCAGGATTAAAGGGACGTCTCCAATAGCCATACACTCTTTCTGCTCTAGCCGTGCCTACAGCTTCTTGTAAATTTCTTACAATTCCTTCTGCTGAAGTGACATCATGAAACCCCCAATACTTTTATATTTACTTATGACTTGTCTACTAGCCTCCATAAGAGGGGCTTTCAGGGTAGCACTTAACTCTGGTGAGTTAGTCATATCCTCAGGACACTCATCGGATGTTGGAGTCGTCAACAAAAGAGCCTTGAATAAGGGAACGTAGAACATGAGTATGTAGAACAAGCAGCAAGAACAGTAAAAGATTAATAGGCGCTCCTATACAGTGAGGAAAAGGAAAACAGGAACACATCTTTCCCAGGGGCTTGGCAGCCTTTCCAGGAGGTAGGCCTCTTTAAAGCCCCATTCTCAGATCTAAAAGCAGGTTTGCCATGCTAAGCAGACTCCACCGGAGTAGGCGTGGCAGGAAATGATAGGCAAGATTCATTGTGTATCGATTATTTTCAATGAAGAGTTGATAAAGCTTGACCATAATCATCACAGTCATGAAATGGAGGCATCTGGAAAGATCCAAGAATCGGTAGTCATGGAGTATATTGGATTCCATCACAGGTCACCATCTCTCCTACTGTATACAAATATGCTGACTACCTTCAGCTTATGAATGGATGAGTATTGTGCTTTCCCTCTCCCACTCCTGGGGCTCGATCTCAGGTCCTGGGAAGAGCTTAGTTCCTTATTAGCTCTCAGCATGGTGTCCTCACCTTGACCCTTTCTCCTATTGGGTTTGCTAAGCTCTAAGTTCCAACCCCAACACTTCCAAAAGAGGAATGCAGATGTGAGAATCCAATATGTCCACTTGTTTTCCTGCCCTGTGAAAATTCTGGGTCTCAGCTAGGATGGAGAAGGCTTAAGCAATGCTATAGACATGGGAATTAGTTCTCATCCCTGCCAGCACAGTTATAACTGTCATAATAATCAATAAAATACAAAATGCATCCCTTACTAAGACATAAATAAAAAGAATAACTACATTGAATGCATGATGCATTACACACATGTATGTAAATAGAGATCCTATGTTTGAATTAGGTGGGCATATGATTTTTGCCAGTGTGGGAGTTTCAATTCAGGCCCTGGAAGCAGACCTGACCTTGTAGTCTTCAAGGAGGGTGAGCTTCCCCTTCACCCACCGTGCTATAGTGTTATCCAGGTCTGAGTTGGAATCCCAGCTGTGGCAGAGAAAATGATGTGAATTCTGAGCTCGGATGTTTATTATTTTTTATTTTATTTTATTTTTTTGCCACCCAAGCGATTTGAACTCAGTTCATGGCAACTCTGCCTCAGCTTCGATCACTTTAGGCTGGTGGGCTGCCATGGGCGCATAGCCGACCCTGTGATCCTAGGCCCTGAAGCCTTGCAGGAGAAAATAAAAACACTCACTGAAAAATAGCCGCAGAATGGATTTTTTACATTTTATTCCTTTGCATGGTGACCAATCTGGGCCTGAATGACAAGGCTACAAGTTTACTTCACTTTGCATTGGACAAGGCTAGCGGGCTATTGCGGAAGCCACAGGCCCATATGTTAGCGAAGGCCCTGATATTGAATCCTGGTCCTGACACCTACCAGTGGGGAGACTTCCCAAGAGACTTGTTCCTATGCACGGGAATAACGATGGAATATTTGGAAACTCATGATTGAATAAGTTTCTGCGGGCATCGTCTAATCTAAAATGGGACGCAATGATCCTAGGATGCTGATTGATCTTAATGAATGGGTAATTAAGCATGAAAACAATACTATTCCTTCAATGGCAGCATAATAAATACCTAAGAGTTGGTAGGAATGTAGTTGATGTCATTGAATCTTAAGTAGATGTCTCTGGAATTCTATACAAATATATATTTGTTGGTATACTGCCACCTGCCTATCCATGTATGGCTATTTTGTCCACCCCTGTGGCTCAATCTCAGGGTCTGGGAACTGCCTGGCAGCTTCCTTGGCTAGAGGATGCTGTGTTGAATTGGGTCTGCTAGGTCCTGAGTTCAGATCCCAGCACTGCAAACAACTGGATTGTGGAATAATAAGCCAAGTGTGACACCTGTTTTCCTTTTCTCTGAGAGTCCTGGGTGTCAGACATGATGGAGAACACATCTACAAATTGAGATACTATGTGATGGGATGTCATCAGTATAATAAATGGAATGCATATCTTCACAGTCAATAAACGGTAAATAGTTGAATAAAACAAAAATACAATCAATAACTACAACAAACAGGATATGGACTGAACATCTATAGGTAAATACAAATTCTATCTTTATAATGAATATAAATAGTATGTTTTCCAGGGCTGGGGCTTGAATTCAGGCCTAGGGACCAGGCCCGACTTTCTTGTCTTCAAGCATGGTGAACTTCCACAGTGCTACAGAGTTACTCAGACCCTGAGTTCAAATCCAAAGCCTGGTAGAAAAAAACAGCGTGAATTGCAAGCCAGGGAGCTATTTTTTATTTATTTATTTATTTTGAGAAACAAGGTCTTAAACTCAGGTCATGGCAACTCTGCCTCAGCTTCCATCATCCTACGCTGGGGTGCAGCCACTGGAGCCACAGCAGATACTAGGATCCTAGATCTCCAAACCTTGCAAGTGGGAAAAATATGCACAGAGTAAAAGTGACAGAGGCGGGCGCCGGTGGTTCACAACTGTAATCCAAGCTACACAAGAGGCTGAGATTTGAGGATCGCAGTTCAAAGCCAGCCCTGGCGGGAAAGTCCGTGAGAATCTTATCTCCAGTAAACCACTAGAAACACGGAAGTAGTGCTATGACTCAAGCGGTAGAGTGCTCGCCTTGAGTTGAAGAGCACAGGGACAATACCCATGCCCAGAATTCAAACCCTATGACCGACCAAAAAAAAAAATGTTGCATGATTGCATTTTTACATTTTCTTCCTTTGCACCATGACCATCTGGGTCTGAATGACAGAGATCCAAAGGGTACTTCATCTTGCATTGCTGAAGGCTGGCGGGCTATTGGGGAAGCCATAGTCCTGCAAAGGAACATAGGTCTAGAGTTCGAATCCCAGTCATGCCACTTCCAGATAGTGGAAGATCCTAAGAGACTCATTCCCATCCATCGGAATAAGGATGGAATGTTATGAATGTACAGTTGAATGAGCTAATCGTGAATACTACTCGTATAAAATTAGACATCATAATTTCAGTAGACTGATTTTATTTAATATGAAACATTAAAAGAATACTATTTCTTACAGGGATACAATAATTTCAGGACCTTGATTTACTTAATAGTTTATTAAGGATTAAAACAATAACATTAATTACATGGAGGCATAATAAATACCCAAGAATTGGTAGAAATGTAGTCTATATAACTGAATAATGTATCAACATCTCTGGCACTCTGTAAAGATATATATTTATTAGCATAATACCATCTACATGTCAATCTGTTCTTATTTTGTCAACCCTTGGGGCTCGATCTCAGATGCTGGGAATTGCCTGTAAGCTCAATTTGTCCCGGATGGCGTGCTGACACTCACCCATTCATAAATTTGGCCTTGTAGGCTTTGAGTTCAGACACCAGCACTCCCAAACAATGAATCATGGAGTAAGAAGCTGATGGTGACATGTTTTCTTTTTCTGTGATAGTCCTGGGTGTCAGGTATGAAGTGGAATACATATGTAGACCTATATCCTATGTAATCAATGTAATCAATGTTCTATGTGCCATAATACTCAATAAAATAAATGGCCAATACATGAATAAAACAAAAAATAAAATGAATAACTACACTGAACGCAATAAAGAGTCAACATATGTATGTAAATATAAATAATGTATATAAAATATACATGAAAAAGATGTTTTCTAGTGCTGGGGATTGATTTCAGGCCTAAGGAACAGACTTGAATTTCTTGACTTCTCAGAGGTGAGCTTCTCCTTCCCACACAGTGCAACAGAGTTACCCAGACCATGAATTCCAATCCCAGTCCTGGCAGAAAAAATGGCACCTTCATTCTATGTGACACCCAATTCTTAGATATTTCATTATGCCTCCATTTAATGTATATGATTGTTTAAATGCTTCATGAAGTGTTACTTAAAATCGATCAGAGTCCTAGGATATAATTGTGTATAATTTTATCCTAGAATCGTTCAAGAACTGCCCATTCATTCATGACATATATCACATTCCATTGGTATTGATATGGATAGGAATGAGTTTCTTAGGATCTCCTGTCATTTGGAGGTGGCAGGAACAGGATTCAAACTGTGGGCTCCAGCTTCCACCATTCAATCTGCAGGATAGGGAACTCACAGGTCTGTCCAAGAACATCAGCAATGATTAGGCAGGCACCAATGGCTCTCAGCAGTCCTCCTTAATACTTACAAGTCTGTGATAGGAGGATGATGGTCAAAGTCACCCTAGGCAGGAAAGTCCTTGAGACCCCTGTCCAACATCAGTGCCAACAAAGCCAGAAGTAGAGCCGTGTGGCTCCAGAGGTTGAGGGCTAGCCTTGAGCAAAAGCAGCTCACAGACTGTGCCCAGATCCTGAGTTTAAGGTCCAGGACTGGCAACAAACAGACATACAGAACAATCTGTGCAGCCATCCAGCTAAAGCAGGTCACCTTCTTGTCCCCATCTGGATTAGACAGACTTTCCTGGGAAAGCGGCTGCTCTCATCTTGACTCCGCCCATTTTGCCTGCATCACAGTATTCTGGTCACACCCCCATTCTTTTTTTTTTTATTTTTATCTTATTTTATTTTATTTTTTTGTGGACACACTGTACAGAGGGGTTACAATTACATGGGCAGGATAATGCATACATTTCTTATCAAGCATTGCAGCCTCCTCCTTTGTTTACCCTTCACATCCCTTCCCAGCCTCCCCCCAACCCCTCCACCTAATCACCCCGCCTTCCCCCCCATCCCACCCCACCCCCTGCACCAACGTTGTAAAGCTCGTTTTCGACATGACAACTTGTACTTCTCATTGTTGCAACAGGTCCACCTGTATCCTTAAACGACTTGCTTTTCCCCATCTCCTCTACAAGTTATACTGACATCAAATATAGTGAAAGCAGGGGTTATACTGTGGGGGAGGGACATACAAAGCAACAAAGAGATAATCTTATAAATGAGTTAGAAACAAATGCATGAAAGAAAAAAATTAAAATACATATCTAAGGGTTCATTTTCCTAACTTCACTTTATCTGACCTTTTCCGCTTGACTCATACATATACTAGATATTGCAAATATAAGGGAAACCATGGGTCCTACGTTTCTTTGGGCCTGGCTTACTTCACTTAATATAATTTTTTCCAAGTCTTTCCATTTCCGAACAAATGGGGCAATGTCATTCTTTCTGATGGAGACATAGAATTCCATTGTGTATCTATACCACATTTTCTTGATCCATTCATCTACTGAGGGGCATCTGGGCTGGTTCCATATCTTAGCTTTGGTAAATAATGCTGCAATAAACATAGTTGTGTTGGTAGCTTTAGTGTGTTCTTGTTTGTAAACATTTGACACCCCCATTCTTTCATGGTTCTTTCTGACCAATGGGATACAAGAATGGCGGCCACACCCACATTCCATGCTGCCCAGGATTCCCTCTGTTGGTTGACACCATTACTAGCAGTTGAGGAAGGTAGAGGTGGCTAAGTGGTGAGCAAGAGACTCCAGGCGACCTTGGAGTAGAGTACGAAATTGACATCCTAATCAGTGAGTGGGAGAATAGAGGATTTCCCAGAGCCTGGGAACATGTCCAGCCCATCTTTCCCATCCCAGCGCTCAGATGTCTGAAGCAGTAAAACTCCATGAGAAAGCTGTGGGCCTGAAACTGCCGCCAGAACACCGGTAGAAGAATCCTCCTGACAGACCTGCCACATTCAAGAAAACAAAGAACATGAAAAAGGGAAGGATCCACAAGACAAACACCACCAGGGAGAGTGATTCAATGGAGGGTCCGGCCAAAGGTGATGCCCACCACGGGCCTCCCGTGCATTTGGACACAGTCACAACCACGAGGTTCCAGAGTGTCAATGGTCCTGATACCACCAAGGATCTGTAGAGGTGCTACCGACACGTGGTGCCCACCCTGGACCCCAGCAAAAGAAGAAACCAGGCACTCTATGCCAAGATCCAACCACTGAAGCAGGAAAAGACTGACCTGCAGGATCAACGGGAGAAAGAGAGGGAGAAGATAGCCTAGGTGCAGGCAGCACCTAAAATGGAGCTAGAGAGCCACAAGGCACCCATACAGAGGTTGGTTTCGGCAGAGAGCAATTTACAATGTGCACTCGCTTGCATGCAGCAGGCGGCTGATGACACAGAAAGGGAGCATGAAGCTCTCACCAGCTGCCTACAGGCCACAGAGCAGTGCGTGGCAGAGCTGGAGATGTCGGCTTCTGTGGTCACTGATCACAGAATGAGACTGAAATGTTCTTTGAACAGCTGCATGATGTGACCCTTCTGCTCAAGTAAAATGCCAGAAGCTTCGATGACCTGGAGCAAGTGAACTCAAAGTTACAGGAGAAGCTGGAAGTGCTCTGGACAACAGGAAGAAAGGAATCTGCAAGGTCCAACAAGCACTGGTGGGGCATGAGTTACTGAAGAGACTACTGGACAACGTGAGCTGACTGGTGAGCACATCCAATCTCGAGAAAGACACCTTCACAGAAGACCTGAGCATTGAGAGGTCCACGTGGAAGGAGGAGGCCCAGCAGCTGACCCAGCGGGTGAACCAACTGACTAAGGAGAGGGAGCGAGGGGCGAGGCAGGTGTTTGGCCTAGAGAACAGGCTGGAGGAACCATGGCCCAGCTCAGGCCAAGTGGCAATTGCAGGCCCAGGCCTACTGCACGCAGATGGAGTTGAAAAACCTGGAGGAATAACTTCACATCCCGGACCAGGAAAACCAGAGTCTCCATCTCCAGAATGTGGAGCAGCAGGAGCAATTGTGGAGACTGGAGGAGAAGGCCAAGGATTGGCAGGAGATCCCTGAGACACCATGATGTGCATATGTGTGTGATGGACAGCTGGAGGAACAGCTGGTCCTGCTGTGGGACACTCTCCAGAGGGTGAGCGGTGAGAAGGAGGAGCTCACCAGCATCCTGGACACAGAGCAGCAGGTGAAGAAACACTAGTGGGAACATCTGGTCCACACAGAGGAGAAGATAGAGGAATGGAAAGAAGTGGCTGAGAAAGAAAGAAAGCCAAGAATCGCAGGACCAGCAGGTGCAGTCCCTGGCCCAGCTGCAGGAGCTCAGAGCCACCTGTGAGTGTCACATCACCTCCAATTAGCGGCTGAGCACCGAGAAGGAGGCCCTGCAGCAGCACCTAGAGAGGCAGACCCAACTCTTGGAGCAGCTGAAGCAAGTGCATGGCCTGACCAACTGGGGAGACCAGGTGGTGTCCCCAAAGTGGCAGGACACTCTCAAGTGCCTGAAAGCAATCAGACCACAGGAGGAGCGGCTGCAGGTCCAGCTGAGTTTCCTGGCTTTCCCTGGGGAAGGTGAAGTTGAAAATCCTGGAGAAGCACAAGGTTAGGAGTCAACTCCCCCACCCCCCACATGACCATTGCAGAGGATGGAGACATTCCCCAAACTGAGAGGGATGTGGATTTGTGAGGACTCTTAGTGGCTGAAATCCACAGGGGGAAACTCCTGCAGCAGGAGTGGCAGGCCCACTGTGGGCAACTGGTTCACCTGGCAGCTCAGTGCCAGAGAAAGCTTGAGCCACAGGCCCTCCATCCCGTGAGCTGGCACCACAGCCTGTGTGGGGATGGGAAGCGGGACACATGGGTGTCCGAGAAGAAAATCTACTTTGTCCATGACCTGCCTGATAAGATGGACTTCCATAGTCCAGCGGGTGATCTTCAACATAGATGCAGCCAGCTGTTGGCACACATCACACTGTTGAGGAGTCCCTCATGGCATGTAAAGAGCAGATGTTCATTCTGGCTGAACTGTGACAGAAGAAACGTGAGCATGTGTACCAGCTGTCCTAGGAAAAGATGGAGAAGAGGAGAGAGCTGTGGGAGCCACTGTCACTCCTCACAGGGGAAGACATGGACAACGGGCTCCAGATGCCAGCACAGGCTGCGCCTTCTGTCACTGCCACCTCTTTGAATGCCTCCAGGCTCCAGGGCGGGCAAAATGAGGGAGGAGCAGAAAGGTTTTGAAGAATTGCCACTTCAACACAGTGTGGAAACTGCCAGAGGAGAGATCGAGGTTCACAACCCCATAGAGGACTCCCCCACAAAGCACATCCTGCTGCAGCTACCCCACATCCAGATCCACCCACAGCTCATGGGCTCAGGTGAGGAGTGCTCCCTCCCTTTCTTCTTTAGACTGATGCAAATGATGACTATGTGACATAATGACTCTCCAAAGCCTCAGCAGCAACCATAAGTAGGTGGCCAGTGGCCTTTCTCTCAGGCCTCCATCTTCTGGGTCTTGGGAAGGGTTAACTGTGGGTTGGGTAGGGCAAAGTCTGCTGAGAGGTGGTCCATATTCAAGGGACATCTAATGGCCTATTGGTGGCCAGGGAAGAGGCCCATGTTATGCTTATCACAAAGAAAAAATCGTTTTCAAAGGGAAAACAAGCCTCCAATAAAGATTTGTTCTTCCAGTTCTGGGGCTTCAACTCTTTTCCTGGTCACTGTCCCGGAGCTCTTTCTCTCACGGCTAGCACTCTACTACTTGAGCCACAGGGCCCCTTCTTGTTTTCTGATGGTTCATCGATGATAAGAGTCTCACACACTTTCCTGCCCAGGCTGGCTTTGAACCGTGATCCTCCAGATCTCAGCTTCCAGAGTAGCTAGGATGACAGGCATGAGCCATCAGTGCCCAGCATTTGATACCTTTTGAAGGCATCTTGGCGAGTCTGTAAAAGGAGATCCAAAGAGCCTGGATAGACCTTGACCCAATCAAGGAGCTGAGATGGGGGAAGGCTGACCTTCTAGCCATTCTGTTCCCCAAAATTAAATATGCCAGGTGGTGTTGGATGCATCAAACACCTAGGCCAATAGCCACCAGACTCAGTGGGGAAAAAGTAGAGAATACCCAAAGATTGCAGTGTAGAAATCTTTGATTTTGCATGCATGTGGAGTGTGTGTGTGTGTGTGTGTGTGTGTGTGTGTGTGTGTGTGTGTGTGTGTGTGTGTGTGTGTGTGTGTGTGAACTCAGGGCCTAGGCTCTATCCCTGAGTTTTCTTGCTCAAAGCTAGTGCTCTGCCACTTGAGCCACAGCCCCACTTGCTTTTCGATGGTTAATTGTAGGTAAGTCTCAAGGACTTTCCTGTCCAGGGTGGCTTCAAAGCATGATGCGGTCCCCAGGGAAACAAGAGAAAACACAACTCGATAAAATCCCTATGGTTGACAACTCCTGCCTCCTGGTGGCCAGACGTGGAACATATGTCCCTGTGCCATCGTGGGGGACTATTGTCCTCTAGAGTTCAATTTGGGGAATAGACAGGGGCCAACCTGACTTTTGCTCACCCTGAGTGCTGATTCCAGAGCCGATCTGTTCCACCCTAGGCCAAGAGAGCTCCAGGAGGCCTTGCTTCCACGGGCACAAGAAGTGAGAAGTCAGCTCCAGGCCCAGCTAAGAGCCTTTGCCCATGGACACACCAACTTGGCCTTCCTGATCACCATAAGGCCTGGCAAAGAACAACCCAAAAAAAACAAACCAAAATTGGAGCTGTGAATCAAAGTGGTAGAGCTCTAGCATTGAACCAAAGAGCTCAAAGACAGGGGCCCAAGCTTTGAGTTCAAGACCCCCAGCTCACCTTCCCCCATAAAACACACATTAGCTAAATGTGAACTAGTAGGATTTGTGAAGTGTTTCTGAAGAATGATGATACTGAAGAAAGCACTCTAACTCTAATGACAGCTGAACTTGTGACATACAGGTATGTGCTGAATGTTTCACAGGATGCTGTTTTCTGGTTTCTTCCCACATAGTGTGTTTTTTCTGAGTCTTCATAAACCATGCTGTTGTGCTGAGTCATCCCAAAGGGTGCTATGTTCTGAGTCCTTGAGAAGAGTGGGCTGTGCTGGGTTTTTCAAAGGGTGCTGTGTGCTGAGTCCATTACACAATGTACTTTATGCTGAGTCCTTCAAAAGTGCGGTGTGCTAACTCATCCCAAATGGTGCTATGTGATGATCCCTTGAGAAGGGAGGGACAGATGAGTTTTTCAATGGGTGCTGTGGGCCCAGTCCTTTACACAGGTACTTTTCCTGAGTACTTCAAAGATGGCTATGTACTGAGTTATCCCAATGGGTGCAATGTGCTGCATCCTTGAGAAGAGAGGGATGAGGTGAGTGCTGTGTGCCGACTCCTGTAGACAGTGTGCTCTGTACTGTCTTTCAAATGGTGCTGTGCTGAGTTCTTCCACAAGGGGGTATGTGCTGAGTCCTTCAAAACTGTGCTATGTGCTGAGATTTTCAAAGGGTGCTGTGCACTGAGTGTTTTACCAAGGGTGGTATATACTCAGCCCTTCAAAGGATAGTGTGTATGGAGTCTTAACAGAGGGTGCTATGTGCTGAGTCCTGGGAAAGTGTGCTACGTGCTGAGTTTTTCAAAGTGTGCCATGCACTGAGTCCTATTCACTGCTACTATGGACTCAATCCTTCAAAGGGTGCTGTGTGCTGTCATCCCAAAGGCTACTATATGCTAAGTCCTTCAAAGGGCACATTGTGCTGAGTCTTTTACTCAGGGTGCTTTGTGCTGTTTTTTGAAGTATGCTGTGTGCTGAGTCAGCCCAAAGGGTGCTATGTTCTGAGTCCTTGAGAGGTAGTTTTCCCCAACAATCTTTCTAAATCTCTCAGTCTCTCTCTCTCTCTCAGTCTCTCTCTCTCTCTCAGTCTCTCTCTCTCTCTCTCAGTCTCTCTCTCTCTCTCTCTCTCTCTCTCTCTCTCTCTCTCTCTCTCTCTCTCTCTCTCTCTCTCTCTCTCTCTCTCTCTCTCTCTCTCACTGGGTCACTGTGCACACCCTTGATATGTAGAGTGGAGAGGCTTGGAGGAGAGTCTCCTCTAGTGGTGGGGCTGAGGGAGATTTGATCCCCTGAGCAAGTGCTACAATTGGCGGGGAGTGCTGAGCTGAGGTGAGGCTGTAATTCCCATGGCCTGGAAGCCTTAGGGCTCAGTTAGGGCTGCTCTTGTGGGCAAGGGTAGGGGTCGGAGCCAAGGGGAAAAGGGGACTGAGCTGAGGGGAGGAGGAGGCAGGGCCCAGGGGCCGCACTGTGGAGGCAGCAGTGGCCAGGGTCTCGCAGGGGCAGGTGTGCATGCGCAGAGGGTGTGAGGCGGCCTGCGAGAGGAGTGGAGATAGAGAGAGCAGAGAGGAGCGAGTTCAGGCACAAGGGTAAGTGGCTTCACATGCTCTGTTTGTGGATCAATAGAAAAATAGCCAAAACAAGAATAAAGGCAACAAATGTACAGCCAAGAAGAATATAGTTAGAATAAAGGTAGAGGCAATAAAGGTGCAGCCAAGTGTATAGGAAGCCTTGAGCCAACACCCGCTTCCTGCAGGCATGCTTCCATGAGGCTTATGCTTTGTCTGGCATGATCTCTCACGCAGATTCAGCAGGAGGTGTCATGGCATTTCTTCCTATTTTTTTTTTAATTGAAGCTCATGAATGTCTTGGTGCACAGAAGAGACAAATCCAAAGATCATCCTGAAAATGACTCAAAATATAAGAATAAGAATTGAGAGAATTGATCTGACAATGGCAATTATAATTATTACATGAATCCAATCCAGAGGATTGAGGGCCTCCAAGTTATGCTTAAATAACTCTGCCAAAGATTGTAAATTTTTTACATCTAAATGAGCTTTACTAATTGATGTAATTTTGTCTTGTAAAGCCTCCATAACATGAGAGATATCTTTATCTCTCCAAACTCCTAACAAATGATTTTTGGTAGCATTCCAATTAAAAGAAAAGTTATATTTTAGAGCAGTAACACCGATATATTTAAAATTAGCATGACATTTAACAGAGTTGTGTTTTTAAATTTTGAACTTCCTGACCTATAGCCAGAACCACTTCCTCCAGAGCATTTATTTTCATTTCTAACTTTTTATCTATAATTTGTTGTTCTGCTAGGTCTAATGAAACATTTTTGCTTAAATCAGTAACAAAATGAGCATTGTTTACTTCATTTACTAAGGCTGCTGTAGAAATCGCTAAAGAGCTAATTATTGTTATTAAAGAACTTATTCCTAAAATCAAGGCCGTAACAAAGCGTTTTGGCTGCAACATAATATCCACAGGGTCATTTTATAGATCTACATGTAACATTACATATGAAGGTCTTTTTAAAATAAAAATTACAGAATATGTTTTATCCAGAGAAGAAGTAAGACAATTAGTAAAAATACAACCCTTACAGCTAATATAATAAGATTTTCCTTGATTAATAATGATTAAATTATCTAGTTTTCCAGCTAAAATTTCCATAGGATAACTCACACATGCTCTTACCCCAATTGCAGTACTCTTAGTTTCTATGGGCTTTTTCAGTAAAATCATGTTTGTTGCTGCAAAAAGTCTGAACAAATCCAGCTGAATGCCAGTTTTATTGTGAAAGGGAGAGTGACTCACCAAAATGGAAGCCACCCACCCTGGAGTGAGCCATCTTTTCAGGGGTTCCCCGGGAGTATCAGGAGCATAGCCATTAAACTTTCATGAATTATGTTTTAAGTAGGCGGCATAATCATAATCGGGGTTAGCAATGGAAAAATCAAAAATACTATCTGGTGCCCCATCAGGTTGTAAAAAAGAGGCCTTTTGAAATCCATGGCAGCTTTCAGAAAAATTGAGGTAGCAATAAATAAGTCCTCCCATTCCATTTTGTTACATTAATGACTCATGAACTATGGGACCCTTACATTAGCAACCCCTTGCCATCTGTGTAGGTGTATTTAGTATCAGGAAAGACTGTGATTTTTAGAAAGCAAAAGAGATCAGGTATGGAAAAACAGCATAAGAGGAGATACATTTATCACATAGAGATTAAGAACTAGCCTAAGAGATTTAGAATGCTAAAGGCAATGAACAATAAGCCTGGTTGATAACTAGTTCTTCAATAACCAAAAATGGTTCCCTAGAATGATTTCTGGTATGCATTAGTTACAATCATTTGTTCCTTCCATTTAGAGTTATTCCTTCTCTTGTCCCAACTGATAATTTGCCTCTGCCTTTTTGGTGCCATGACTGACCAAAAAGATTTCCAAATCTCACTTAGACTATCCTTCTCATTGTGATTAGCAGTGACCACTCAAAAGCCTGGAATCTTTGAATTTCCAGAAATAATCTTCACCTGACATCTAAGCACATTCCTAGCATTAATTGTTGTGACCTAATGAACAAAACTTTTTTTTCAACACAGTATCCTAATATAGGTAAAGTACATGAATTAGGGAGTATTGTCAGGTATTAGTATGGAAGGAGCAACATATATTCCAAGTATGGATTATTTATTTTGCATTTACTAACTAAATTTTTTTAATGTTTTTTGGGTTTTTTTTGCCAGTCCTATAGTCCTGGGGATTAAACTCAGGGCTAGGGAATTATTCCTGGGCTTTTTCTTTCTCTCATGGCTAGCACTCTACCACTTGAGGCACAGCACCACTTCCAGTGTTTCTTTTTCTGTTTATGTGGTACTGAGGAATTGAACTCAGGTTTTCATGCATGGTAGGCAATCACCGTACCATGAAGCCACATTCCCAGAGTTCTAAATGACTTTCTTAAGATGGTATTATATTTTCATTCCATAACTATGTATCATAATTTTGGCCAGTTGCTAGAAAAGGACATAGAAAACAATACTAAGTCCAATAAGGCTGGATAGACAATAAGGCTGGATGGTCTAGCCAGGGCACAGAGGGGCTTACCTCATGGGGCTGGTTCAACAGGCTGAGTGAGACAGTTCCTGACCCACAGCCCACCTCCAGAATGAGAGGGCCACCTTAGGTTCCAGCCACATGGGGACACTGGGCCACCTCTTCAGCACCCATTCAACCAGTTCCTGTGAAAGAAAGAGAGAGAGAAAAAGAAAGCCAGAATTACAATTAAGCCAGGTGCCAGTGGTTCAGGACTATAATCCTAACTAAGAGGCTGAGATATGATGAACATGGTTCATAGCTAGCCCAGGCGGGAATGTCCATAAGACTCTTATATCCAAAGAACCACCAGAAAACTGGAAGTGGCACTGTGGCTCAAGTGGTAGAGTGCTAGTCTTGAGCTGAGGAGCTCAAAGACAGCACCCAGGCCCAGAGTTCAAGCCCCACGACTGACAAGAAGTGGACTTCCCACCACAAGAAGTGTACTGAATACCACTCATTCTCCTAGGGACCATGGCAGAGAAGTCAGGCTGAGCTTTCTGTCAACTGGAGGTCATGAGTTGGTCACCTATCTTCTCCGTGCCTCATTTTCCCCAGCTACAAAACTGAACACAGTGAAGGATCTCCTTCCTCATGGGAATAGGATAAAGATGAAAGAGAACCATGTTTTGTTTCATAATCCCGTACATGTCACATGACTAATAACAGGCCCCATCTGAGCCCTTTCCCAGTTATCTTCCTGTCATATGCTCCCAGAATTGCCAAGAACCATATCTGACAGCCGCTCCCTCTGTGCCAGGCCCTGCTCCAGAGATCCCCCTATATTGATCCCTTGTTTCCTCACAACTGTCCCAGGAGGAGACTGAGGTACAATGGTGGAGGCCCAACCCAGAGCTTTACGGCTGCTGTAAACTAAGTTTAGGACAATCATCTAAATGGATGACTGAGCATGGCGCTATATGTCTACCATCCCAACTAAGGAGGACCAGGCCTCGTGGCGCATGCCTGTCACAGATCGGAGGACCACGATCCAGCCCAGCCTGAGCACATATTGAGTGAGTCTCTATCTCGGAAATGCCCAAGACATAAAGGCTTGGCTACCGTGGTAGAAGACCTGACTGGCAAGCCTAAGGCCTTGAGTTCAACCCTAATACACCAAAAAGAACGAGAGTCCCGGTGCCAGAGGATCATGCATATAATCCTAGCTACTCAGGAGGCTGAGATATGAAGATCACAGCAAAAGATTTAAAATAGGTTTGGCCTCACCCATCAGAAGTCAAGATGAGAAAACCCGGAGTCTGACATATGCTGGTGCACTCCATACCAGCAGGGCTCACCTCCTTACTAAGTGCTGGCCATGTTCTCTGTCCCCCTTGGAAGCCAACCCCTGTGGGCCCCATACCCAGGTCCTCCCAAGCTCCAGCTGCCACCAACCAGGCCTAAAGGAGTAGAGAGCTCGAAGGCACACAGTTCCCTTGGTCTTATAATTTAATGTTGCTGAGTCCCCTTCAAGCGTCTCACTCTAGGCCCCCAGACCTCAGCCACAAAGCCCATGCATCCCCCAAATGTATCAGGCACAAGTTACCAAAGGACCCAGCCACCTTATTACAACCCACTTCTACACACACACACACAAATCCAGACCAGTGACAGAAGACTCATCCATGCAGCACCTGCAATTTTCCAAATGATCACTCACCTGATCACAGTCAGGTTATACAAGGAGGAAGATGATATCTCTCTCTCCCTCTCTCTCTCATGCACACACACAGACACAGACACACACAGACACACACACACACATACACACACACACACACACACACACATACACACACACACACACACACACACACATACACACACAAACAGACTCAGAGTAGTGCCTCTCCAGAGTTTGTTGGTTCCTCATCTGGGACAATGTACAAGCTAGTGCACGGGGCTTCCCTTGGAGGAATCAGGAGCTCCAACCCAAGGGGAGCACCACTCTAATGATGCAGCACCACCCTGCCTATCCCTTTCTCCAGGGCCAGACCCTTGACTCCCCATTCAACAAAACCCTAGTCCAGGACGCTGGGTGAAGGAGTCCCGAGACAAGCGGCTCCTCAGAGCCAGGAGAGGAAACAAGCAGGGGGTCATGGTGACCCCAGAGGGGTGTCTGACCCCAGGTGGGGGTGGTGTTGGGGTCCTAAAGGCTACATACATGGACTTACTCCCTACTTCCAGCCTACATGCTTCTGGGCCACATGGCAGATTCTTGGGAAGGACAAGGAGACCAGATAGACTGGGGCACCAGCAGAAGCTGGCAGAGCTGGGAAATGTGATCACTCTGTGAGAACTGTTGACAGTTGGGGGGAAGGGACAGGCTGGGTGTATGTGTATGTGAGTTTGGGGGGGTGTTCCTCCCAGATATTCACATTCTGCTCTGACCCCCAGCACTGTCACTTCCCTACTGGGCTCTTCTGGGACCCTCTCTTCAGGTGAAAGGGTGACTGAGCACAGAGGACAAGGGCTCACACAGCAAGAGAGACCTATTTTCTGCATCCAACACCCCCAGCCCTCAGAAAAAAGGAAAAGACCCAAGAAGGCAGGTGTGGAGGTGCTGCTCCCCACCTCTGACTAAAGCCACCAGGTTCCCACCAGGAAGAGGAAGGGTGTAGATGCGTGGCTGTGTGGTTCCCACTGCTCCAAGCCAGGGTCTCTGTGGTGCCTCCTCCTCACCCATCCCTGCATTTCCCTGTTTCCTGGGACACTGGCAGCTAGGGATGGGCATGGGATCCCCTGGTCAACACCCACTCCCACCCCCACCCCTGGGGCACATTTGTTGCAGCGCCCTGGTCAGACTGTAGGGCATAGGGGAGCCGGAGGTCCAGTTGGGAAGGGGGGGGAATCGCATGGTGTGGGGGTCATAGGGTATGGGCCGAGGAGGAGGCCACTCACATGTGCTGCTGGGAGAAGCTGTTGGAGGCAGCTCCTGGTGGGTTCGAGCAGCGAAGGCATTAGCATGGCAAATACTCAGGCCTGGAGCAGAGACAGGGGGGCCTTGACCAGGTCAGGGCCACAAGCCTGCCTGTGGTGTGCCATCACCTGAGGACTCCAAGAGGTACCATGGGTCCAAGCAAGCAGTGCTAGGTTTGAAATGCAGTGCTGCGGAATGCTGAAGGGGACCGGGGCGTGGGCAGGTGCGTGGCAGGGCTGAGCAAGGCCTCTCCTCTTACAGCTTGAGTCTTGATGACCACTCAGCCACCTCTACCTTCCTCAACTGTTGGTAGTGGTGTCAACCAACAGAGTAATCCCAGTGCTATCAGGCAGCATGGAATGGGGTGTGAGCACCATTCTTATATCCCATTGGTCAGAAAGAACCATGAAAGAATGGGAGTATGGCCGGAATCCAGTGATGCAGGCAGAATGGGCAGAGTGAAGATGACAGTGGCTCCCCAGCCCCTTTCCCAGGGAACTGTGTCTAATTCAGTTGGGGACAAGAGGGTGACCGGCTTTAGATCGTTGTGTATGTCTGTTTGTTGCCAGTCCTGGACCTTAAACTCAGGATCTGGGCATAGTCTGTAAGCTGCTTTTGCTCGAGACTAGCCCTCAACCTCTGGAGCCACACAGCTCTACTTCTGACTTTGTTGGCATTGAAATTGGACAGGGGTCTCAAGGATTTTCCTGCCTACGGTGACTTTGACCATTGTCCTCCTATCACAGCCTTGTAAGTATGAAGGAGGACTGCTGAGAGCCACTGGTGCCTGCCTAATCATTGGTCTTGCTGATGTTCTGGCACAGACCTGTGAGTTCCCTATCCTGGGGTTGAAGTGGTGGGAGCTGGAGCTCACAGTTGGAATCCTGGTCCTGCCACCTCCAAATGGCAGGGGAACCTAAGAAACTCATTCTTATCCATAAGATTACCAATGGAATGTGATCAATGTCAAGATTGAATGAGTAGTTCTTGAATGATTCTAGGATCAAATTATACACAATTATATCCTAGGACACTGATCAATTTTAGTTAATACTTCATTAAACATTTAAATAATCACATTCATTAAATGGAGGCAGAACGAAATACCTAAGAATTGGACCTCACATAGGTGTAATTTTTTCTGCCAGGATTGGGATTTGAACTCATTGTCTGGATAACTCTGTTGCACTGTGTGGAAGGGGTAGCTTGCCTCCTTGAAGTCAGGAAATTCAAGTCTGTTCCTTAGGCCTGAAATTGATCCCCAGCACTAAAAAACATCCTATTAATGTACATTTTAAATATATGATTTATATTCATATACAAATGTTCACTCCATATTACACTCAGTATAGTTATTCATTTTTGTTTTTCTTGTATTGACCATTTATTTTATTGACTATTATGACACATAGAACATTGATTACATAGGATTATAGGTCTGCATATGTATTTCACTTTATACCTGACACCCAGGACTTTCACAGAAAAGGAAAAAAAATGTGTCACCATCAGCTTCTTACTCCACGATTAATTGTTTGGGAGTGCTGACATCTGAACTCATGGCCTACAAGACCAAATTCATGAATGAGTGAGTGTCAACAAGCCATCCTGGGGAAAATTGAGCTGACAGGCAGTTTCCAGGACCTGAGATCGAGCCCCAGGGGTTGACAAAATATGAACAGATTGTCACGCGGATGACAGTACACTAATAAATATATATGTTTATAGAGTGCCAGAGATGTCTATACATTATTCAGTTATATAGACTCATTCCTACAAATTCTTGGGTATTTATTATGCCTCCATGTAATTAATGTTATTGTTTTCATCCTTAATAAACTATTAATTAAATCAGTGTCCTGAAATTATTGCATTCCTGTAAATAATAGTATTCTTTTAATGTTTCATAAATATTAAATAAAATCAATCAGCTTCCTGAAATCATCTTGTCTAATTTTATAGAAGAATCATTCACGATCAACTCATTCAACCGTGACATTGATAACATTCCTATGGATGGGAATGAGACTCTTAGTATCTCCTGCCATTGGTAGGTGTCAGGACGGGGATTTGAAATCAGGGCCTATGTTGCCACGTAGTCCTATGGCTTCCCCGATAGTCCACCAGCCTTCAGCAATGGAAGGTAAAATACCCTTTGCAACAGTGTCATTTGGACCTAGGAAGGTCACCTCACAAAGGAAGAAAACATAAAAAGGCCATCTTGCCACATTTTTCCTGTGATTTTTTTTTTCCCCTTCAAGGCCTAGGGATCTAGGATCCCAGGATCAGCTGTGGGTCCAGTGGCTGCACTTCAGCCTAGGGTGATCGAAGCTGAAGCAGAGTTGCCACGACCCGAGTTCAAGCCCCACTCTGGGAAAAAATAAAATAAAATAAATTTAGCTCCCTGCCTTGCAATTCCCACCATTTATTCTGCCAGGTTTTGGATTTGAACTCAGGGTCTGGGTAAATCTGCAGTGGATTTGAAGATAAGAACTTCAGGCTTGTTGACTAGGCCTGAATTCAAGCCCCAGCCTTTGAAAACATACTATTTATATAAAGATAGGCTTTGTACTTACCTATAGATGTTCAGTCCATACAAGTTTGGTGTGGTTTTTCCTTGTATTTATTGTTGTATTCATTTATTTACCATTGATTTTACTGTCTATGATGACACCCATTCCGTTTATTACATTAATTCTATCACATAGCATCTAGATTTGTAGACGTGTTCTCCATCATACCTGACACCCAGGACTTTCAGAGAAAAGGAAAACAAGTTTTACACTCAGCTTCTTACTCCATGATCCAATTGTTGGTAGTGCTGGAATCTGAACTCAGACCCTAGCACGACTAATTGGCAAATAGGTCAATATGAACACACCATCCTGTGAGCAACTAAGGAGGAAGGCCATTCCCAGGATATGACATTGATCCCCAGGGTGGGCCACAATAGTTATAAATTCATTGTTTAAACATAGGATCTATATTTACATATATGTGTGGACAGCATCTCGTGTTCGGTCTACTTCTTATCCATGGAGGTATTGTATATTTTACTGCGTATGGTTACAGATATAACAGTGTTTACATGGCTGACAACATATTGCCATGTCTATAGGGTTTCTTATGCATTCTCCATCCTAGTTGAGACCCAGGACATTCGCAAGACAGGAAAATATGTGAATCGATTGGCTTCTCACATCAGGATTCATATTTTGGCTGTGTTGGGGTTTGAACTCAGAGCCTAGCAGGCCCAATTGAGGAAAGGGTCAATGTGAGGACACAGGTCTGTGAGCAATGAAGGAGATAGGCCATTCCCAGGACCTGACACCGAGTGCCAGAGAGGGCCAGATAGTCATAAATTCATAATTTAAACATAGGATCTATATTTACATACATGTGTGGGCAGCATCTTGCATTCAGTGCACTTCTCCTTATTTTGTTCCTAATTCATAGAGGTACTGTGTATTTTATTGCTTATAGGTATAACTGTGCTGACATGGATGACAAGCTGTTCCCATGGTTATAGGGTTGCCTATGAATTCATTCTCCATCCTAGTTGAGACCCAGGACTTTCACAGGAGAGGAAAATATTTGCAATGACTGGATTCTGACATCAGGATGAAACTTTTGTCAGTGTTGGGATGTGAATTCAGGTCTGGGTAGCTCTGTTGAATTGTGGTGGAAAGGGAAGCTCACCATCCTTCAAGACTAGAATGTCAGGCCAGGTCCCAGGCCTGATTTGAAGCCCCAGCACTGGACAAAATAATAAGCCCACCTTTTTTAAACATAGGATCTCTCTTTATCTACAGGTGTGTTATGCAACTTGCATTCAGTGTAGTTATTCTTTTTATTTTGTGTCTTATTCATGATTATTGAGTATGATGACAGATATAACTGTGATGATGGATGACAACCTATCCCCATGTCTATAGAGCTGACTATATAGTATTCTCCATCTGCGCTGAGACCCATGACTTTCACAGGACAGGAAAACAGATGGATCAATTGGCTTCTCACATCAGGGTGAAGCTTTTGGCAGTACTGGGATTTGAACTCAAGGCTTAGCAGGCCCAATTGGTGAATTGGACATGGTGAGCACACCAGCCTGTGAGCTACTAAGGAGCTTTGCCGTTCCCAGGACCTGAGATCAAGCCCCAGAAAAAGAAGGAAAAAGCAAGTAACTTCCTTTGGGTTTGATCAATCTATTTCTATCTTGGAAGCTCCTGAGGAGCTAGCAGGACAAGGACCAAAGAAGGACATGGACTAGGAGAGCAGGCTGAGTTCAAGGTTCAAGTGTAGCAGATCCATCTGCCCAGCCACTCACGTGAAGATTGTAATCATCTTGTGTCCTCCAGTGGGCTTCCGAAAGATCACATGTTCAAGAATTCCTGGGTTTCCCTTGGTGATCAGAAGTTACTTACATTCTAAATGTTCTTAGAGTTCTCAAGCTATAAAAGCAGGAAAGAAACATCATTGACCCATCCTGGGTATAAATGAAGTTCTCAGGATCCAAGACCTAGCCCTGCTAGCAGGAAGAACTCCAATGTAACTCTTTATTTGAAGGACAGGAAACAGTTTCAAAAAAACAGGCTAGGTGCAGAGACCTAGGCCTGCAGGATTAGAAGGCAGAATGTATCACACTCAACAGGGAAGTGAGCTGCAAAACCACTTCATTCATTCCAGGAACAGCCAGCAATGGGGGGAAACCTGAAATATTTGTTAGAGTCACACCAGGGTCAGGCTTTTCTCAGCCTCTTCAAACAATGACTAATTATCCTTCCTCCCTCAGGTGAAGGGAGCCTCAGGCTATCTTTAGGTTACCAATAGAGAACCAGTTTAGTAGGGGAGAGGGGAGGAACAGAGTAGAAAAATACTGCTTTTTGGTCTTAGGGAGTAGGTTCTTGACTCTCTATCTGTCAGATTTAAAGGCCCTTCTACCTCTGCCAGTCCATTCTCCTTCCTTCATTCTCCACATCATTAATGTACATCCCCAGTCCAAAGAGAGGCAGGGCCCTTTCTCTTCTGCCTCCAAGCATGTGAGTTAAAACTTGGTTCTGCCCTCTTGACTCTCGGGCCCTCCACTGCCTGAGAAGTGGGAGAGAGACAGTCTTCCTGCTCTGTGGTTATGTGAAGGTGATGCTGGTTTCCTGGCATACTGCAGAAGGCCTCATGGTAGGGAAGTGTTCCCTTCTTTCCTACTGACATCCAAGACCAGATTCACCTATCATCTGTCTATCTATCTGTCTGTCTGTCTGTCTGTCTGTCTGTCTGTCTGTCTGTCTGTCTGTCTGTCTGTCTGTCTGTCTGTCTGTCTCTCTCTCTCTCTCTCTGTCTGTCTGTCTGTCTGTCTGTCTATCTATCTATCTATCTATCTATCTATCTATCTATCTATCTATCTATCTATCTATCTATCTATCTATCTATCTATCTATCTATCTCTCTGTCTGTCTGTCTGTCTATGTGTCTGTCTGTCTGTCTACCTACCTATCTACCTACCTGGTATCTCTTTGGCAGTTCTTGGGCCGAACTCAAGGCCTGGGCACTGTCTCTAGCACTCTGCTACTTGAGTCACAGCACCAATTCTGGCTTTTTCTGTGTATGTGCTACTGAGGAATCAAACCCAGGGCTTCTTGCATGCTGGGCAAACACTCTCTCACTAATCCACATTCCCAGCCCCCTCATCTTTTTCTTAATGGTAGTTTTTACATAAGTATGCTACCATTTTTCATCCCCAAGTTAATTTTTCTGAATGGCTGTAATAAATATGAACCCTGATCTTCTCTTCCCCTGCCTGATTTGTGACTGTTCCTGTGTTGGCCTCATAATAAAATGTAAATAAAGGCTGCTGAGAGCTTAAGTGTGCATCATATAAGGATGCAGGCATGGAGCCCCGGAAGAGAAAAGTGATGTGGGCTTGAAATGAAGAGAATGCTGCAGTATGCGCAATGAGCATATCTGAAAAATAAATCAGTAAGTAAAAGCAGAAGCATTTCATAGGGTCTGTTTGCACTCAGGGAAGTAATATACACACATAAGTTGGTAGGAGGACACTGATACATAACTTGGCCTTCTCTTTTTGAATTTTTTTGTGGGCATCCCAGGGCTTAAACACAGGGCCCAATGCATTCCTGAGCTGTTTTGCTCAAGGCTGAGGCTCTACCACCGCCACAGCTCCACTTCCAGCCATCTGGTTGATAATTGAACATAAGCGCATCCCAGGCTTTACTGCCTGCTCTGGACAGTATCTCCTGCTTGGCTTTATCTCTCAAAGCTGGAGCTCTACCCTCTGGGCCACTGCTCCACTTCTGGTTTTCTGGTGGTTTATTGGAGATAAGAGGCTCACAGACTTTCCTGCTTAGGCTGGCTTTGAATGGTGATCTCCTGAGGAGGATTAAGCGGCTTTCCTTAGGGATTCACTGAGAAGCCGCTCCACACAAACATTTAGTTTAAATCTCAAGAGGTTCTAGAGAAAAACAGAAACAGAAAGATGCTTCAAGTGTGTTCTAGATACTTAAGGGTGTAGACAAAAAAAAACATTCATAATTTTATAGACAAAAGGAGCAATGCAGACAGTATGAAAATCGCTCAAGTTTTCAGTCCTCTCGTCCTGAGACAGTAAATTCACTGCAGCTCAATGCTAAGTGACTGAACTGGCATGGCCTGTGGACATTTGCTCCAAAATCCTGGGACACTCATTTCTCATTTTTGGCTTCAAACCTGTAGCCAGAGGGGAAGATAAGGAGAGAAAATCCTTCTCAGAGAAGGCAGCTATAAAGAACATTGGGTATTTACTTATAAATTCAAACCATTGGAAAGACCCTGTTAAGAAGTCAGATGTCCAGAGTAAAAAATGAAGAAGAAAAGAAAGGCAGGTGCCAGTGGCTGCTGACTGTAATTCCAGCTCCTCAGGAGGCTAAGATGTAGAAAACCTTAGTTTGAATCCAGCCAGTGTAGGAAATTTGACACTATTATATCAATGAGATCAGAGAAAAACCCAGAAATGGGGCTGTGAATTTTAATGCACTACCTCTGAGCAAAAGGAGATCAGGGACAATGGCTAGGGTTACTGTCCAACCCCAGGACCTGCCCCCCACCAAAAAAGAAAAAGACAGTGTAGCTCTATGTATTTGTATATGGATGGATGTATCCCTATAGGTGAATCTCCAGAGTAGCTATGATGAATGCACTGAACTAGGAAATTTGTTTTCAATACAATGATTTCATAGCACAGACAGGGCTTTCAAGACATTGCATGTTCCAGGGCTCCCCTCACTGTTCCCAGTGTAGCCTGAGGGTTTCTCTGCATCCCAGGCCTGTTGGAAGAAGTTTCTCATTGTCTGGACAGGCAGACAAAAAGCCTCACTCCTGTACAGCTGTGTAACAAACAACTCCATCTGGGCCAATTAGTGAGGATGAGTGTGGGTAGGCTCTGAAAGTCAGGAAAAAAAGGCCTCTTTGTACCACAAGCTATCTCGCTCACCCGTGCTCTGTTTTGACAGGAAGCCTTCATTTATGCCACCACCCTTGGCAGGCCAAGTTTCCTGCACTTATCTTGCCTTTGTGAGACTAAATTCCGGTGTTCAGATACATTGTTCAATATAATTCAGGAGTCCTTCTGGCTGACAACCAGGGCACTGAACCTATTGAAATGTTTAATTGCAGGCAATGATGGGCCTATGATGCCTCTCCTAAGTTTCTGGAACCTTGGGAAATCAAGCACATGTCGGATATCACAACGCTTCTTGTCATCTAGGGCTGGTGAAACTCATCAGGTTTTGAAATATTTGACCTCTCCTAGTTGGGCACTGGGTGGCTAGGTTTTGGGGTTGAACACAGGGACTGAGTGCTGAACATGAGCTCAGTGCAGAAGCCCAGTGCTCTACCATTTGGTGTCACAGCTTCACTTCTGGTCTGTGTGTGTGTGTGTGTGTGTGTGTGTGTGTGTGTGTGTGTGTGTGTGTGTGTG
Source organism: Dipodomys merriami (assembly GCF_024711535.1). Classification (NCBI taxonomy): domain Eukaryota; kingdom Metazoa; phylum Chordata; class Mammalia; order Rodentia; family Heteromyidae; genus Dipodomys; species Dipodomys merriami. The sequence goes on from NW_027203132.1 coordinate 62,635, forward strand.
TGTGTGTGTGTGTGTGTGTGTGTGTGTCCATGTGCATTCGTGCATACACCAGTCCTGGAGATTGAACTTAGGACCTAAGCAGTGTACCTAGTTTCTCTTGTACAAGGATATCTCTCTCCCACTTGAGCCACAGAGACACTTCAGGCTTTTTTCTAGTGATGTGGTCCTGAGAAATCATGCCCAGGGTTTCATATATGCAAAGCACTCTACCCCTAAGGCCCGTTCCCAGCCCTCTGCTTCAGGTTGGTTAGTTTGTTTCTGTGTTTTTCTTGTTGTTGTTGTTGTCTGTTGTAGCAGTTAAAGTCTGGACCTGGGTGCTGTCCCTGAGCTCTTCAGCTCAAGTCTTGTGCTCTACCACTTGAGCCACAGCACCACTTCAGGTTTCCTTGTGGTTTGTTGGAGTTAAGTGTCTCAAGGACTTTCCTGCCCAGCCTAGCTTTGAACCATGATCCTCAGATCTCATCTGCCTAAGTAGCTAGGATGACAGGCATGAGCCACAAACACCAAACTTCACTTCAGGTTTCTTAGTGGTCAATGGAGATAATAGTCTCCTGGGACCTTTTGTGTCTGAGATAGTTTGGAACCCAGATCCCCAGATCCTGAGATGGCAGGATGACAGACCTCAGCTATAGACCCCTAGGCAGTGGCACTCTGCTGCAAGGGGTTCCTTGGCTCCACGTGGTGGAGGGCTATCCTGAGCCCAGAGGTAAGGGTCAGTGCCTAGGCCCCAAGTTCAATGTACATGACTGAGTAAAAATAGAACAAAACAATTGTCTGCATGAGACAACTCACTAGCCTTCAGTTATACATAATTTTGTCCATGCCATGGGGACACATCTGAGCCACAATATTCTTTTTTTAATCAAACTCCTGTTTTTCTTTATTGTGAAAATACTGTACAGAGGGGTCACAATTACATTGGCAAAGTATTGAACACAATTTTTAGTAAGCATTGTTGCCTCCTCCTTTGTTTCCCCTTCCTATCCCTTCCCCCTCACTCCCCACCCCCCAAGTTGTAAAGTTCGTTTTTAGACATAATGAATTGTACATCTCATTGTGGCAATGGGTCCACCCTATTTAAACAATTTGATTTTTCCCTTCCCCTCCATTAATTATACCAACATCAAATACAGTGAAAACAGGGGTTATACTGTGGGGGAGAGACCTACAAAGCAACAAATAAATCATCTTATTAATATGTTAGAAACAACCACATGAAAGAAAAAACATTTGAATCCTTATGGTGTGGTTCATTTCGCCTAAGAGCAACATATCTGACATTTTCTGCTTGTCTCAGGCATATACTAGTTATTGCAAATAAGGAAAACCATGGGACCTATGTTTCTTTGGGCCTGTCTTACTTCACTTAATATAATTTTTTCCAAGTCTTTCCATTTCCTAACAAATGTGGCAATGTCATTTTTTCTTATGGAGGCATAGAATGTGATATATATATATATATATATATATATATCACATTTGTTGTCTGCAAAATCATCTCAGTTGTGGAGATCTTACAAGTACCAGATGAATGAATGTGCCCTATGAAGGACACAGCACGTGACAATCTTTGCATGACTCAACACACAGCACCCAATGCAGGACTCAGCACACTGCAACCTGTAAAGGACTCAGCACATAGCACCCTGTGCAAGACTCAGCACAGAGCACCCTATGAAGGGCTCAGCACATAGCTCTATTCCACAAATTGTCATTAGAATTAGGGTGGTTTCATCAGTATTACCCCTCTTTGAGGAACATTTCACAAACCACACAAGATCACATCTAATGGTTTAGAGGGGTGTTTTTTTGTGGGGGGTTAACCATGGGGCTTGAACTCAAAGCATGTGGATACTGTTCTAATAACATTTGCTCAGGGCTAGAGCTCTGCCACTAGGAGCCACATTTTAGAGTCTAACAGACTTCCTACCAGGGCTGGGTTTTAAAGCTCCCAAACAGTTAGGATGATGGGGTTAAGCCAGCCATCAGTGTCTGGTTCCATGCAGCTGGGTTGCAGCGGTTTACATATAGCTAAGTCAGGTTAGGTGGCAGCTGTCAGCACCAGACTCCTAGCTTGCTCTGTGCTGATGTATTTGAAGTCCTGTCCTTATATCATTGCAGGTAGAACATTCTACCTTTTTTTGGCGGCAGTCCTGGGTCTTGAGTAAGGGCTTAGAAAATGTCCCTAAGTGTTGGTGCTCCAGGCTAGCATTCAATTGATTGAAAAACAGCAGAACTTCTGGATTTTCTGTTTATGTGGCACTGAGAAATCCAACCCAGGGCTTCTTGCTTACTAGGCGAGCACTCAACCACCGAGCCCCAGGAGTGAACGAGGTATAAATAGGTAGAGCTTCCTGTATATAAGTATTATATACACAAAAAGATAGATGTCTGTATATTATTGAATTATAGATAATATTACTACCAATTATTAGGTTTTAAATTATGTCTCCATTTAATGATGTGTCCCAGTTGAACAATTAATAAAGCATTAATAATTACTCAATATCCTGTTATTATTTATCATAAATGTACACACATCCATACATATAATCATATATTTTATAAATGAGACAAATTAAATTATGCATCGTGTGTTACTACCCATTATTAGGTATTTAATTATGTCTCCATGTAATTTTTATTCTCTTAATGCTCAATAAAATATTAATTAAACTTAATCCAAGTCCTATAATAATTGCGTTGAATTTTATCCCAGAATGATTCACTACTAATTCAATCTGTTTTTCTTCCACCTATGTCATTTCTTACCTTTATGACATCCTATTGCATAGCATATAGATTTGCATACAATTTATACATCCTACCTGTCACCGAGCACTTTCAAAGAAGAGGAAAATGTGTCACACTCGGCTTCTCACTCCATGATTACATTTTTGGCAGTGCTGGTATCTAAACTCAGGGCCTAGAAGGCTCAGTTCATGAATGGGTGCCTGCCAGCACAGCAGCCTCTAGCCAATTCAGCTGCCAGGCAGTTCCCAGGCCCTGAGATCGAGCCCTGTATGTTGACTCCATATTGCACTTAGTGTAGTTATTCATTTTATTTTTTGTTTTATTTTATTTATTTACCATTTATTTTTATTGACTGTTATTACACATAAAACATTTACTACATTTATTACATAAGATATAGATTTGCCTATGTATGAAACTTCACACCTGACACCCAGGACTTTCACAGAAAAGGAAAACATGTGTCACCATAGGCTTCTTACTCCACCATTCAATTTTTCTGAGGGCTGGCATCTGCACTCATAGCCTACATGGCCCAATTCATGAATGGGTGAGTGTCAGCACACCAGCCTGGGGCATATAGAGCTTACAAGAAGTTCCCAGCACCTGAGATCAAGCCCCAGGGATTGACAAAATAAGAACAGATTGACATGCAGATGGTACTACACAAATAAATATAGATCTTTAAAGAGTGCCAGAGATGTCTATACATTCTTCAGTTATATAAACTACATTCCTAGCAATTCTTGGGTATTTATTATGCCTCCATGTAATTAATATTTTCATTTCCATCCTTAATGAAATATTGATTAAATCAACTACTGTCCTGAATCTATTGTGTCCATGTAATTAATAGTATTCTTTTAATGTGTCAAAATATATCCATTAAAATCCATTGGCCTCTTAAAATCACTCTGTTTAATTTTATAGTATTATCATTAAGGAACAACTAATTCAACCTTGACATTCATAACCTTCTATCGGTATTCCTATGTATAGGAACCAGACTCTTAGGATCTCCCTGCATTGGTAGGGGTCAGGACCAGGCTTCGAACACAGGGCCTATGTGGCCGTGTTGGCCTATGGCTTCCTTGGTAGCCTGCCAGACTTCAGCAATGCCAGGTTAGAAACACTTTTCAGCCATGTCATTCAGACCCAGTATGGTCACCTTGCAAAGAAAACAAATGTAAAACCGGCAGCCATCTGCAAGTTGCTGATTTGTTTTTTTGTTTTTTGTTCTTGTTTTTGTTTTTGTTTTGTAAAAATACTGTACAAAGGGTTACAATTACATGGGCAAGATAATGAGTACATTTCTTATCAAACATTGTTGCCTCCTCCTATGTTTTCCTTCCCATCTCTTCCTATACCTTCCCTGACCCCTTACCAGATCCTCCCCCCCCAGCAATGTTGCAAAGTTCGTTTTTTGACATAATGACTTGTACATCTCATTGTTGCAATAGGTCCACCTGCATCCCTATTTAAACAAGACCCTCAGGTTATATTTTATTTTTCCATTTGGAGTGTGAATGCAGGCCCTGAGATCGTAAGCAGCATCTTGAAGTGTATGGACAGCTGTATTGAGCTATAAGACTCACCTCAGAAAACAAGCAGAGGAAGTGGGATGCAAAATACACAATCTGAACCAATAGATCTATAGGTGACTGAGAGTCAATTTCCACATTAATGGCATGAATACAAGGGTGAGTCCATTTGAAGAGAGGTCTCCAACAATTTCATGGGACCCCATGGACAAGCCTGGCAGGAAGACACGTGTGTGTGTGTGTGTGTGTGTGTGTGTGTGTGTGTGCCTGAAGGCTGGGCAGGGGCTCAGGCTTCTCTACAGCTCCACTTCTGGCTTTTTTGGTAGTTGATTGGAGATGAGATTCTGATGGACTCTCCTACCAAGGCAGGCTTCGACTGTGATATTCAAATCCCAGCCTCATGAGTAGCTGGTATTAAAGAAGTGAGGCACTGGAACCTGTCAGGAATCCTCTTAAATACCAGAGCTATTCTTAGGGAGACAGGAAACACCTCAGTCCAAAAGATGGTGTTTTTTTCATGCTTTAAAGAAAAAATGCACTCAATACTAAAGTATGAAGTAATATTGAAGGAAAGAAGACAGCAAACTTTCATAAATCTGGCGTTGTGAAAGCCCATCAGACATGAGTCTTTCATATAGGAATCTATGTGGCAACATTGAGACTCACCCATGTGGTCATGTGAACTGGTTGAAGACCTATTCTCACACTGACATACCTTCAAAAGTCTGGGGTTCTGCTCTGTGGAAGATGTTTCCCAGTCACACTTGTAAGTCTCTTAGTTTTTCACACTTCTCATCCCTCATTCTTAGTATTCACCAAGTATCTTTTCCATTGCTGCTCCAGAAGGTGTTTTCAATGTCACTGTAAGGATTAATCTAATAAGAGAAACATGTTTGAAGAACTTTAATACTTATATTAATAATATCATTACTAATAAAGAGTATTATTCAAGAACTACTTTAAGATAAATAAAACATGATTTGGAGCAGTTATGTAGTTTGGATATTAAATATGATAACACACATATATTCTTAGGCCATTACAAATCTGTAGTTACTGCAATCTTACAATACATATATTCTTAAGAAAGAAAAAGTGTTGATAAGATAAGCAACCCAGTAGTTGTTGAATGAGATAAATATAGTGAGGACTTCTGTTGAGCTAGTACACACTGGTTCTTGCTCTGAAAGCATCACCTATCTGTTCTGAGAGCCAGTCAGGCTTAAGTAGGACACATGCTTCCAGATGACAGACCTGCCTGGCATTCACTGCCTAAGTCCATTCAGGCCCACAGCCCATAGAAAATATAGAACAACCTTCAGAACAGTCATCCTGACTTTAAAGCTCAAGCCTAGCTCATCAGCAGACTGATGTCTGAGGATTGTGGTTCAAAGTCACCCTGGGCAGCAAAGTCTGGAAGACCCTTATCTCCAGTTAACCACAAAAAAGCCACAGTGGGAGGGATAAACTGAGAGCAAGGGAAGGGGTGTAATTATCCCCCAAAAATGTATTCATTACCTGACAACTGTTTAATTTAACTGACTTAACTGTTACCCCTCTGAACATCATATTCCTAATAATATTTTTTAAGAAAATGAAAATGAGGCTGGGAAGGTGGCTCAATGGTTGAGTGCTTGCCTTGCATTCATGAGGCCCTGAATTCAATTCCTCAGTACCATATAAGCAGAAAGAAAGCTGGAAGGGACGCTGTGGCTCAAGTGGTAGAACACTAACCTTGATCTGAAGAGATGAGGGACAGTGCCCAAGCCCAGAATTCATGCCCATAACTGACAAAAAAAAAATAAAGAAAAGGAAATAAAAAAGGAAGAGTATTGCTGCCAGGCTCAGTGGCCAAGCCTGTACTCCTAGCTATTCATGAGGCTGAGGATCAGTGATTGAAGCCAACTTGGGTAGGAAAGCCTATACGAATTTTATCTCAAATTATGTACAAAAAAAATCTAGAAGTAGAGTTGTGGCTCCAGTGGTAAAACAGTAGACTTGAGGGGAAAAACAAACTACAGGTATAGTATCCATTTCCTGATTGCAAGCCCCAGAAAGGCACAGAATAAAAGAAGGAAAGACACTATGAACTTGGTTTATCTGTACCTGAGATGACTTTGTTAGAGACGATTATGGACTGAAACTCTGAACAGGGCATACTAGGTCTGGCATTTTTTCTACACAAACTGTGTGCACAACCATCTTAAGTCCTTCGCTATTTTATAGTTGCAGGTTGCATTATCTTCTCACCATGGAAGAGGTCCAGTATTTACTTTCCCTAGGGTAGCTGCTTCCTTGTCTTCTGCTCTTTACTCATGGACAGCAGTATTTTAACTGAGAATGCAAGGAGGAGGATTGGCAATGCCTTGAAAAAGGGAATATTCTAGAAGTGGGTGAGATGGTGGTGATAATGCCCAGGACCAGGTGAGCATTTTGGTGATGATTGGGCATGGTGTGTCATTCTTTATCAATATGCTGAGGGGCCATGGACATGAAAAGGAGGCCTCAATGCCTCCTGGGGTCATTCAGACTACATAGATATAAGCCAGCTAATCTTCCTCTCACTTTCCCAGCATGGAGTTATGGGCCCTGGCTGGAAGGGGACTCATGCCCAAGTATGGACAGCTATCCATACAACATCCAGTTGTGTCCTCTACATTGTTACTACATTGAGAGCAGTGCAGCACAAATCACATGGAGCATGTCTAAATCATTAAAGGGATGGGAAAGTGGTTCTATGTTATATGGACCAAGACAGACAGAGAACACCATATAAATTCCCTTTCAGAGACCCCCCTTCTGTTCAATGGCCAAGAGAACATACAGGAAAACCTGCAGAAGGAGGAGCTATGTTCCTAACCTGGACCCTTCACTGCATGATTTCCCAAAGCTTATGGATACAATGAAACTAAATCTCTCCAAGATGAGGCACGAAGTCTCTCAGAGACCATTGCCCACATCTGTGAGGAGAGCATAGGAGGTAAAATGGACTGTCAGGGGAGGGGAATAGCCACAGAGTGTCTCCATGACATCTCTGGCATCCAGTATTCAGATAATTAGGGAAAGGTTATGAAAGCCTATTTGGTGTGGATAGTGAATCATTGCAGCAGGTGGCACAGAGGATGGGAAAGCGAGTTTAGGAGTACATGGGTCACATCAAGTCTCAAGATGTGCAGATCTACCATCAAGAGAGCTGGACATTATGTTGCATATGTTACATGATAGCCTTTGCTAATGCCATCTTAGACACATGTTATACTACAGTGACTCTGCTGTCTACTACCACAAATGCATGGAAGAGAGATAGAAACTTCATACAGTTGCTGACATCACCAAGATCATCCTAAGGAAGAACTTCATAGACATTATCATCTGATTGTGTGTGGGGTCTGGGGTGGGGGTGGGGGGTATATGTGTGGACACTAGGGATTCAACTTTGGGCCTGGACAGTGCCCCTGAGCCTCTTTTGCTCAAGGCTTGTACTATAGCTCTTAAGCCACAGATCCACTTTCAGCTTTTTTGATATTTTATTGGAGTCTCATAAGTATTTACTTACAAGATAAACTTTAATTATGAGGTGATATGATTTTAAGGATGATATACTACTATGCAAATGCAATAAATAAAAATGGGAGGTAAAAAGACACTCTAAGGAGTATATAGGAAGTTTTATGAAATCCATGAAAGTATATCTTAAAAAAGTGTTATTAGTGACTTAAACAGCAGTGCTAAATTTTTTGTCCTGGATAAATGAATGCAGTCAGTTATTTCTGTTTAAATGTATAATGTTATTTTTATCTTTTTACTGTTTGTAATCTATACTATTAATATTAATAGGTGTAGGAGACTCGAGCTGAGCTGTTGAACCTGGAAAAGGTTTGAGAGGTTGGAACACCACCTCAATAGTACTCAGAAAGCTGAGAGCTGACCATGCAAAGGTTAAAACACAGCTCTGTGAAGTAAGCCAGGCCCAAAGTTATTTGAAATAACTAGTATATGTCTGAGACAAACAGAAACTGTCAGACAAGTTGATGTTAGGTGAAATGAACCCCAAGATAAGGATTCAGTTTTTTTCTTTCTTGAGATTGTTTCCAACATACTTATAAAATGATTTCTTTGTTGCTTTATATGTACCTCCCCCATGGTATTAGCCCTGCTTTCACTGTATTTGATGTTGGTATAATTTGTGGAAAGGAAGGGAAGAAAAACAAATTGTTTAAATAGGGATACTGGTGGACCCATTGCAACAATGAGATGTACAACACATTATGTCGAAAAGCGAACTTTACAACTTGGGGGGGGTAGGAAGAGCGGGAGGGAGGGGTGTGGGGAGGGATGGGGGGAGGGATGGGAGATGGAAAGGGATAGGAAGGGAAAACAAAGGAGGAGGCAACAATGCTTAATAAGAAATGTACTCATTATCTTGCCCATGCAATTGTAACTCCTCTGTATGGTATTTTCACAATAAAAAAATCAATCAATAAATAAATATATAAATAGGGTTACAGGTGACCCCATTACAACAATGAAATGTATAAGATGTTATGTTGAAAAACGAACTTTACAACTTCGGTGGGGGATGGAGGGAGAGAAGGGGGGTTGAGAGGGGAAGGGATGGTAAGGGGAAACAAAGGAGGAGGTAAGAATGCTTGATAAGAAATGTACTCACTATCTTGCCAATGTAATTGTACTCCTCTGTATGGTATTTTCACAATTTTACAAAAAAGCACAGCTCTGGAGAGGGTTAAACTATTGCCCCCTTCCATAGTGCTTTAAAGGCCTTGAAGCCTGGGAGGTAAAAGAATTGACAACTTAACCTAGGAAGCTAGATAAAATAGACCAAATGTCTGGATTTTCTCTGGGTTGCATTCTCCTTTCTCAAAACAAAAAGGGAACCAGTGTTTCTCACTCACTGTGGTGGCTCTGATTGCAATATAGAAGCTTCATTTTTGCATGTATCCATGGTAACATTCCCAGCATGAATTCAAATAAATATGATTGCTTGTGTGACCTGGGGCCCAGGTGCCAGTAAGCCTTGGTACCCAAGGTCCTCATTGATTTTTTTTTCTTTTTCTCTATACCTGTCTGGTATTTTCTAATTTTCTTCAGCTTGGTATCCTATTGCACTGCCTTGGGTTGCAATTAGCAACAAATATGAATATTCTTGAGTTGTAAAACATAAAAGACTTACAAACTTTCTTATCCCAGATGGCTTCAAACCACAATCCTCAGATCTAAGCCTTCTGAGTAGTATTACAGGCATAAGCCACTGGCAACCAGCATGCATCTGAAGAATTGATGTCAGTGAGATCTTTCTTGGGGAATGTCTGCACATCTCAGTCCTCCTCAGCTCTGTTCCTTCCTGTTGCCCAAACAGAATCAAACACTTTCACTCCTTTATGTTCAAAATCCTTGAAGTTAGTGAACTGACTTGCCTGCCATGTACCTCCTTTCTATAAATACAATAGTGGGTTTTACTTCTTACCATCGATTAACTAAATTAACTGGGATCCACACAGAGGTGACATGTCCTTTTCTGGAATGCACACCGTACACCTATGTTTTACTTTATCTAATAAAGTTAACATAACTTACCTTGTTTGAGGTTTCTTAGTTCCCATATTTCTTCCTTCTCATCCCTCTTTCCCTTGCACAGAAGGAAGAACAATTTGGAATTGTGAAGAGTGAGTTTTTAGTCATTTTCTGAAAAGCTTTGCCAATGGATCCTGATTTCCAAGTCCTGAGTAACTGGCCTGTAAAGCCTTGTTCTTTAATCTCTCCTCAGCTGACACAAATGACCATATATATCTTAAAAAGGCTTTGGGAAATGAGTTCAGATTATCAGTTAGGAATCCTAATTACCTGGTCACTGCGCATAAGTTGTTTTTGTTTTTTGTTTTGTTTTGTTTTGTTTGAATAGTGTACAATTAGTACCAGAATTAGACTTCCAAGTATTTTTTTAAATTCAAAGCTAGCAGGCTTTCTTATTTGAACCACAGATCAACTTCTGCCCCACTCTCTTTATCTTTTGGTGGTAAATAGGACAGAAGTGTCCCACAGGAATTCAAGGGCCCAGGAAAGTCAATGAGCCTCCTATTCCCAACTAATCAGCAAAAAGAAGTGGAACTGTGGCTGAAGTGGTAGAGCAGCAACCTTGAGCCTAAAAAAAGCTAAGATAAAGCTAAGAAAAAAAAGTTTTATAAAAAGGTAAGTGAAAAACAGATCTAGCACTAAGACAACCACAAAATAAATTTTTAAAAAAGTACAAGAGAGCACAAAGAGTCTTAGAAATGATAAAAATTAACAAGAAACTGGTGGCTCACACTTGAAATTCTAGCTACTCAAAACACTGAAATCGAGCATTACTATTCCAAGCCAGCCAGGACAGGAAAGCCCATTGTGTGTGTGTGTGTGTGTGTGTATGTGTGTGTAAAAAGCCCATTGTGTGTGTGTGTGTGTGTGTGTGTGTGTGTGTGTGTGTGTGTGTGTGTGTGTGTGTATGTGTGTATGAGTGTGTGTGTGTTCCTTTCTGGGATATGATCTACAAGTTTTTGCTTGACCATTTCCAATCTTTTGGGGGTTAATTTGAGATAAGAATTTCATGAACTTTCCTTGTCCTCTGACAATGAACCGCAATCAGTATAATTCAGGACCTTGTGGGAGTGTCTATACTTCCCTCCTACTAATCACCAAAACCAAAAAATGAACCAAATTGCAACTGTTACTAAACTTTTAGAGCATTCTATCCTTCAGCAAGATTGGTGAGGCCCTAAAAACAAGAGAGAGAACCAACAAATAAATAAATGTATGTGAAGAAGAAAAGAGCCAATTAGTTTTTTATAATATAGACTCATATCTTTAATCCAAGCTGAAATGTAAAGATTACAGTTCGAATCCAGCCTGGGCAGGAAAGTCCAACTAACTTCTTTTTGAGTGTGCTAGACATGGGCTTGAACTTGAGGGTTTTTACTCAAGTTTAAAAATACTACTTCCTGTCTCATCTGGTTAATTGGAGATGAGTCTGATGGACTTTCTAGCCCAGGCTGGCTTTAAACTGTAATCCTTAGATTTTAGGATACTGTGTAGTGCCTTGGTTCCCATGGGACTCTTATCTACTATTAACCACTAAAAGAAAAATAGAGGCAGAAGTTGAGCTGAGGCTCAAGTAGTAGAGCCTGCTAGCTTTGAAATGAAAAACAAAATACCCAAAATAAAACAAAACAACCCTCATAGTCACTAGGCCTTGAATTCAAGCCTCCCCTCCCCCCCCAAAAGAACCCTCAGGAGTTGAGTTTTTGTTCCTGCTAGCTTTGAGCAAAAAACAAAAGGCCAAAAATCTCATGGACAGTGAAGTAGTGTGGCCTAAATGTAGAGCCTGCTAGTTTTGATCTAAAAAAACAAGCCAGGTGCCTCTGGCTCATGCCTGTAATCCTTGCTACTCAGGAAGCTTAGATCTGAGAATCACATTTGGAAGCCAGCCTCGGCTAAAAAGTCCCCTGGTGACTGTTTTTTTTCCAACTAAGTAGAAGTGGCACTGTGTCTGAAAATAGTAGTGTACCTGCTGTGTCCCTGACAGACAGTTCCTAGGCATTGAGTTCAAGCCCCCAACTGACAATATCAATAAATTAATTAATTAAATACTGAGCATAAATGAGTAGGCCCTAATAATAAAGGACATAAACTTTGAAAAAGGGGGAAGGGACAATCAAATAAATGAAAAGGTGGAAAAGGAGCTATTAAGGCTTTCTAAATCAAAACTGTAAGTCTACCTGCTCAGATTACTGAAAACTGAGGACTGTGGTTCAAAGCCAGCCCAGGCAGGAAAGTACAGGAGACATATTTTACTGTGTTCAGTATGGGGGCTTGAACTTGCTATGTTTTGCTCATGGCTACAGGTCTACTTCTTCTAACCTCTTGGTGGTTGTTAGAGATAATTGTCTCATTGACTTTCTTGCCCAAGACTGGCATTGAACCATGATTCTCAGATTTCAGTCCTTTCTGTAATGCTCTTGACTTTCTATTGATATTCTAATCTCCTATTAACCACAAAAAATGCAAAAGTTGAGCTGTGGCTCAAGTAGTGAAACCAGCTACTATTAAGGTAAAAATAAATAAACCTCAAGGAAAGTCATCTTGACTTAATTTCAAGACCTAAGAACCACCACTCAATTAAAAAAAATAGAACCTCAGTCACTGTGACCTGAGTTTAAGCCCTAGAAAAAGAGCTGCAAAAAAGAAAAACAGCCTGTAGTTTACCTGTGGTCAAAGTTGTAGGGCATGGTAGTTTCAAGGGAAACAAAAAAACAGCATAAGAGCTAGCGCCTAATAACAAATGTCAAAAGGAAAGAAAGAAAGAATAAATAACTGAAAAGGTGAAAGAAGAGGTAATTAAAGATTTGTAAATGTTGACTCACACTTACAATTCTGAATGCTAAGGAAACGGAAATCTGTAGGTCATGGTTCAAAGCCATACTGGACAGGAAAGTCCATGAAACTTGCTTCAGTGTGTTCAGTTGAGGGACTTAAAATTGAAGTGTTTTGCTCAAGGCTACAGCTCTACTATCTTCCACCTATTAGGTTGACTGGAGATAAGAGTCCCATTGACTTTTCTGCCCAGGCTGACTTTGAACTCTGATCATCAGATTTCAAGCCTTTCTGTACTGCCCTGGACTACCCATGGAATTCTTGCCTCATATTAATCACTTAAAGAAGGCAGAAGTTTAGCTGTGGCTCAAGTAGTAGAGCCACCTACCCTTCAGTTAACTAAGTAAATCAATAAAACCTCAGAAAGAGAGGAGAGGAATGAGAGTGAAAGACAGAACGTCTTACAATAAGCAAAAGGAAAGAAATGTATATATCACCTGGGAGAAATAATTGTATTGTCAAAGCTTATAGAATTGTATTGTCAAAGCTTATAGAATTCACAAACTTTAACAACCATAATAATGACAATTTGCATTGTGAAGGTTAAAATATGTTTGTGACTTCAACTAAATATCACTATTCCACAATATTCTGAAATAAGAGAAATTTAGGTAATCACCTAATCTCAATAATAGTAAAAATCTCAAAAAGAGTCACCAGGCCTTAATTTCAAGCCCTAACACCAACGTGCCTAACTCCGGCCACACACACACACACACACACACACACACACACACACACACACACACACACACACACACACACACACACACACACACACACACACACACACACACACACACACACACACACACACACACACACACAGAGCAGGAGCTGAGTTCTCATGCTTGGAGCAAAAGCCAAATGAAACAAAAAGTAGACTGTAGTAGACCTATGGCTTAAGTAATAAAGCAAGCTGCTTTTAAGAGAAAAGAAAAGAAAACCTGAGTATGAAGGCAAGGCCCTAAGCCCCTGACTCTTCCCAGAATGGAAATCAGTCATGGAATCCAACAGTTTGTGCTTGTTCTTGGGATCACAGCTGAACGTGCCCCTTCAGTTCTAGGCCCTCCTATCAAAAATAGAAGGTAGGCTTGTTCTTGGCTTCTGGCACAAGTACCTTGTGTAAAGGAAGCCCCTCCTCTTGCTTCCTGGATCCCAGGGTTCAGCCTCTCTTGTGAGTCAGGGTGGGACGTGGATGGCAGTGTGACAAGAGGTTCCAAATAGAGTGGCAGCTGTGCTAATTGACTTGAGGCTGACAGCTGGATGCCAGGGCTAAGTGATAACAGGTAGCTATCTCTGATTACCCAGCAGTAGGGAGAATGAGCTGGAGCACCTACTGGCTCTGCCTATCAAGTCCACCCCATCTCCTCTGCCCCTGTAACAACCAGAGGTTTAAATGGGGATCTGAGTTGGCTGTGTCAGATTCCTGCTCCCCAGCCCTACCTGTTTGCCTCTGTGTACACCACTGCTGAGGACACGCATCCAACTGCTCTGCAGCCCTACACCGTGAGGGAGATCATGTACATACCGGCAAGCCACTGTGGCAACCAGATTGGCGCAAAGGGGAGCATGACACTGGCCTAGGATCCTAGTCTCAAATTTAGGGGGATGAGGAGGAAGAGGATGGGGTTGGAGGGTGCAGGTGGTGGTGGTCATGTCTAGGCTGAGGTAGGTGGGGCTCCATAGTAGTCCCTAACCTCCTGGAAATCAAGTCCCCCAGATAGTTTCCCCAATTTCCCTAATTTGTGTGGCCCAGGTGGGTGTGGTTTTTTAAGCAAGGCTTGCATGTCTTTGTCTTACCTGAGACTCAAGTCATTGTACTTAGTTTCCTGGGAATAGACTAATGCATTTTTGGTCTGATTTGAATGAAAGGAGTGCAGTGTCTTTGAGCTGACAGATACAGAGGATTCCCTTTTTGTCAACTGATGAGTATCAGATAATTGAGAACAGTTCGTCCACCTTAATGCAAATTTCTCTGAGTTTTCATGCCCTAACTCAGTTCCCTTAAGTTGGGTGTTTTCTAAATCAGTGGTTGTCTAAATCAGTGTATGCTCTGAGGACCCTTGGGGTTCTGGAGACCCTTCTAGCTGAGTCTTCAAGTTACTGCTTTGGCAACTTAATGTCCATATAAGACCAGGTTCTGGTCATAGAATCCAAACAGAATATGGTATCCCATAAGATAGAATACTCATAGGAGAACCCAGATGTCTTCTATTCAGCAAGATAGCAAAGAGATTAACAAAGCTAAAATACTATCAATTTTTGTGCTTTTTTAATTTAAAAAATCTAATTTTTTTACAAAAATAGTTGTGTCAACAGGACTTGGGTTTCTTATAGTTATTTTAAAATCCATTGTTTGGACAGTTAACATTCTAGGCCATAATACACTTCTATTTCCATCTCAGTTTTGGGAAATGCTAAGCAATGAGCACAACATTGACTGCACTGGAAACTACTATGTAGACAGCAGCTTACAGCTGCAGAGAATCGAGGTGTATTACAATGAGGCAGCTAGTGAGTGTCTCCCAACTGGCTTCCAATACCGTGGCAGAATAGGTCCCTAGGAATACTAATGACAAGGAAGGAGTTCCTGCCTTTCTTAGGGTGGTATTGTAGTTCGAATTTGGGGCCTCCATCTTGTAAGTCAAGCGCTGTATCCACCTGAGCCACTCCACCATATATTTTGTTTTAATTTTTGAGTATACACTTGTGAATTCCTCAGGAAAGCCTTTTACTGAATTCCCCCTACCTGTACTTGCTGACTAGCCACACCTGGATTTTTTTTTCTTGTCATGGGGTTTCAACTCTGGGCATAGGCATTGTCCTTCATCTCTTCAATCTTTCTTTTCCTTTTATTATCAGGGGTTCCTTTTTTTAGAACTCTCTGGGCTTCTGGGATAACTCCTTCTAGCTTAGTTTAATTCATTAATTCTGCTTGTTGTAACATATTTGGAAATTTTAAGTTTTTATGTTTACTATGCGTGAGCTGCAAAACCGCTTGTGAAGTTGTAGGAGTTTTTGGAGGCAGCGTCACATCAGATGATAGATTGATTGGGGCATCGCCCACATTTAATCTTTGGTCCTAGTCTTTATTATTTAGAGAAGTCATCTCCATTGGACTGGAAAGAAACAACATGCTCTGTTCACGGATCAATAGAAAAATAGCCAAAATGAGAATAAAAGCAACGAATGTACAGCCAAGAAGAATATAGTAAGAATAAAGGTAGAGGCTATAAAGGTGCAGCCAAGTGTATGGGATGCCTTGAACCAACACCCTCTTCCTGCAGGCATGCTTCCTTAAAGCTCTTTGTCTAACACGATCTCATGCAGAGGTGGCATAGGAGGTGGCATGGCACCAACTATTTCAGGTAGTTTCTTGGAGATAAGAGTCTCCCAGAATTTCCTGCCCCAGCTGGCTTCAATCTGCGATCCTAAGATCTCAGACTTTTGAGTAGCTAGAATTTCACCCTTCAGCAACCAGAGCCCAGTTGCATTGCCCTCTTTAAAATACAGATTAAATTTCTAAAAAGAAAATTTTTGAAATTGAAAATTTTAAAATTTTAAAGAGGGATGTTCAGTCACTAATATATATGTGAATAGTCCAAATCACAAAGCATAAATAAAGTGTCTCACCCTGAAATCTATAACACTTCTGGACTTCAGCATTTTGAATATGAATACTTAGCCAACAATAAATTCTTTTTAAGGTTTTTAAAGTAAAAAACATTGTTGTGATGTAGAAAAACCCAATAATAATGTGTAAACACTGCTTTTAAATGATTCATATTGTCTTTCCTAATACAAACAACCTTACTGAAGTCTACAGAGTAGATTTTCAGTTTTTGTAAATGTCAATGTGAAATTCATTTAATTTTATATAAAGAGTTTCCATTCTACATTATTGTATACAAACAGAATCGTAGATAATTGGTTTTCCTGTGTAATAAACCAATGAAAAAGTGCAAACAAAAGGACAGAGCTATTTAATGTATTTGAGTTTTATGGATCTACATTTGGGGATGTCCTCACCTTGGTATTTTGTGTTGATATTGCTTAAGTAAGATATAAGACTTTAATCTTGTGGTTCCTTGGTTGAGAGTTGTGTGGGATTGTGTCACTCCTATGAGCAGTATTTTATGTTGTGTCTTTATTAGATCCTGCATATCAGGAAGGATGGCCAGTTTTCTTCATGTGATTGTTTAGGAAGGGGGCAATCTCAAACTCATGTTTATATTATTTTAACTGATATCCCTTTTGAAAAATCAGGTTAAATGGCAAATTGCAAGTAATTGCCCAAGGTTGCTCTGAGTATTTGAATACAGGGAAATGTGCTATTTGATAACAATTATTGAAACATTATAACACAAGAAATATGTATTTTATGTATTTTCCCCAGGAAAGCATTATACTTGAATTCCTCTACATTTACTTGCTGAAGAGCCACACCTGGCTCTTTTGTTTTGTTTGTTTTTTTGTCAGCAGTGGCGCTTAAACTCTGGGCCTATGCACTGTGCCCCAACTCTTCTGTTCAAGACAAGCAGCCATACCACTTAAGCCACAGTGCCATTTCTGGTTTTCTATTAGTTTATTGGAGATAAGACTCTCACAGACTTTCCTGCCGAGGCTGGCTTTGAACAGCGATCCTTTGATCTCCAAATCCACAGTTGCTAAGATTATAGGCATGAGCCAATGGTGCTCTGCACCTAGCTACTTTTAATTGGGGAAGGAAAGGGAGAACAACAAAGGAGTGGGTAACAATGTTCAACAATAAATGTTCTCATTTCCTTACTCATGTAACTGTAACTCCTTTATACAGCACCTTTACAATAAAAATAAAATTAACAAAAAAAGAGAAAGGTTCTTGCTGATAGGCAATGATGACTCACACCAGTAATCCTAGCTACTCAGGAGGCTGAGAAATGAGAATCATGGTTCAAATTCAGCCTGGGCAGGAAAGCCCCTGAGACCTTATCTACAATAAACAACTCAGAAAACTGAAAGTGGGACTGTGGCTCAAGTGATAGAGTGCTAGCCTTGAGCTGAAGAGCTGAGGGACTCAGCCCAGGCTCAGAGTTCAAGCCCCACCATGAACAACAACAACAAGAAAAGGTGTTGTCATCTTTCTTTTGCCCCATTAGACTCAAAGCCTGATGCTCATCTTTGCCTCCTGAGTAGCTGAGATTTCAGCCACCATGCCCAAAGCAAAGGAATGAAATGCATGGAAATAGACAACTGCAAACGTCCTTAAAGTTGCTGAAGCCTCTTGCATGGTGATTCATTCTCAAGATATCTTTTCTGTTTCCATGTCTGAAATGCTGTAATTTCTGTAATGAATGCTGAGAGCCACTTAGAATCATAAGCTCTGCCCCTAAGTTCCTTGTCAAGTATAGGCCTAAGTCAACTCTTGTTCCCACAGGCAACAAATATGTTCCTCGGGCCATCATGGTGGACGTAGAGCCTGGCACCTTAGACTCAGTAAGATTGGAACCATAGAGTTTCAGACCAGACACTTCATATTTAGTAGGTCAGCATGGTCCATGGAAGATGGCTAATAGGCACCCCTCCTTCCTAACATCCAGGCACTCCAGTTCCCAGAGCTGAGCTGAGCCTTTATCCATCTAGATATCATCCTCACCTAACCTACCTATTTCAGTCCATGGGAGTCATGTCCCTGGCCACTCAATCAGCACAGATAAATGCCAGTCTGCAAACAGCCTCTGAAGGGAATGAACAGCGAGCAGGGAATGCCTCCAACAAGGTTTCAGCGCTGCTGGCCATTTCAAATACCTGGCAATAACAGGGAACCACTTCAGGACACCAGAAATCAAAGCACAGCTATGTATGAGCAAGGTGCAGACAAGTGCCTGCAGCTTAGCTTCCCTCTTACCATTCTGTTCTCCTGTTCCTCCTGTGAAAGTAAGTACTTTTCCAGTATTGAGGCAGGCTCTGTTCATTTTTTTTTGGTCGGTCGTGGGGCTTGAACTCTGGGCCTGAGCACTGTACCTCAGCTCTTCAGCTCAAGGCAAGCACTCTACCGCTTGAACCACAGCATCTCTTCTGGCTTTTTCTGTTTATGTGGTGTTGAGGAATCGATCCCACGGCATTGTGCATGTGAGGCAAGCACTCTACCACTGAGACCCCTTCCCATCCCCAGGCTCTGCTCATTTTTAGAAGTACGCACGTGGTTTGGGTTAAAATGTATCTTCCTCCACATTGTCTTTACTTTCTTTAGAACCTGGGTGATTTGTAGGGTCCCAGACACATTGAAAACATTTCCTGAGGGCTAGGAAGGTGGCTCAGCAGTACAGTGCTTGCCTTGCATGCATGAGGCCCTGGGTTCGATTCCTCAGCACCATATAAGCAGGAAATAAAAGCCAGAAGTGGTGCTGTGGCTTAAGTGGTAGAGCACTAGCCTTGAGCTGAAGAGCTGAGGGACAACGCCCAGGCCCAGAGTTCAGGCCCATGACTGGACCCAAAAAAAGAAAACATTTCCTTTATTTCACCAAAGTGTATCTAAAATAATAGCCAAAGTTGCTCAGAGGAGCCTATAGTCTTCACAATGCATATAGCACAGTCATTATTCCTGGAGTATGTGTCTCATCATGTCTTTGTGTCTGATAGGCCAGAACAGGGCAGGCAATAACTGGGCCAAGGGCCACTACACAGAGGGAGCCGCGCTGGTGGAGTCAGTGTTGGAAGTGGTGAGCAGAAAGGTGTGGCTGTCTCCAGGGTTTCTAGCTGCACTACTCCCTGGGAGGTGGCACCAGGTCAGGCATGGGCACCCTGATTCTCAATAAGATCCGAGAGGAGTTCCCAGACAGCATCATGAACACCTTCAGTGTCATGCCCTTGCCCAAGATGTTGGACACTGGCACCTTAGACTCAGTGAGATCGGAACCATTTGGCCAGAGTTTCAGACCAGACAACTTCATATTTGATATGTCATCATAGTCCATAGGAGATGGCTAACAGGCACCCCTCCTCCCTAACGTCCAGACACTAGTTCCCAGTGCTGGGCTGAGCCTTTATCCACCTAACCCTATCATCCTCACCTAACCCTACAACACCATCTTGTCTGTCCACCAGTTGGTGGAAAATGCAGATGAAACATTCTACATTGACAACGAGGCCCTGTATGACATCTGCTTTTGCACCCTGAAGCTGCCCATGCCCACCTATGGAGACCTGAACCACCTGGTGTTGGCTACCATGAGCAAGGTCACCATCTGCCTGTGCTTCCCTGCCCAGCTGAATGCAGACCTGAGCAAGCTGGCTGTGAACATGGTGTCCTTCCCCTGCCTGAACTTCTTCATGCCTGGCCTTGCACCCTGTCCAGCCATGCCAGCCAGCAGTACAATGCTCTTTCAGGGCCCAAGCTCACCCAGCAGATGTTTGACACCAAGAACACGATGGTAACCTGTGATCCCCACCATGGCTGCTACCTGATAGCGGCTGCCATCTTCCGAGGCCGCATGTCCATGAAGGAGGTGGATGAGCAGATGCTCAACTTGCAGAACAAATAAGCAGCTACTTTGCAGAATGGATCCCCAACAACGTGAAGACACTTGTGTGTGACATCCCCCCACATGGCCTCACGATGTTGGCCACATTCATTGGTAACAACACGGCCATCCAGGAACCCTTCAAGCACACCTCAGAGCAGTTCAGTGCCATGTTGCAGCACAAGGCATTCTTGCACTGGTATACAGGCAAGGGTATGGATGAGACGGAGTTCACTGAGGCTGAGAGCAACATCAACAACCCGGTGTCCAAGTACCAGCAATGCAAAGATGCCACTGCTGATAAACAGGGGGAATTTGAAGAAGTCTTGTGGAAGAAGAGGTTTAAGACTTCCCATTGCTAGCAGTGCAACAGGAATGCCAGAGCCCGCCTACGGCTTCTCAAATAAATGGTGCTTTCCTGAGCTACTGTTGTCCTGCAGTGGGACCTTGCTATGTATCATCATGCTCAGCCTTCTCTGTCAGGAACTCACTGACGGTGAATGTAAAAATGCAGATTTCTTTTAAATATGATTGTTTTAAAACCCTATTTGTATAAATAAAGAAGTATACATTTTATACCCTGAGCCCTTATTCTTCTTTAGAATCCTTTTTATTCTTTCAGTGTATTTGAAATATAAATTTGGCCAGAAGGATTTAATCTTAACAATATAGGACTGGTACTCAAGAGGAGTATTAAATTCATGGTTTTTCTGCTATTTTGAAGAGGAGGATGACAAGTGCCAATGTTGTTTTTCCCCCTGGCCCAGTTTTATAGTTTTCAATCTCTCAAAAGCATGCAAGTAGCAAAAAAGCAGTTTGAAGAGAAAGAAAACTAGATCCAGATGCTACTTCTTCAGACAACCACAGGTTCTTGTCTCATGTCCCATCAGAGGGATTTCAGTCACATTCCCCAGAAACAGTATCAGGAACACTGATCCCTGTGTTTAGAGTTCAATTGGCAATGAAGCAGCACTCACAGGATGAGTGCAAGTTCCTGGTTTCCAGGGTAGTTTCTCAAGGTGTCTGGAGCTTTAAGTACAGAAGTGACTCTAGCTGTTTGAGGGAGTGAGAGGCTGAGAAGCTGACCAGTCCCATAGTGTATCAAGAACTGCTTGACACAGTACTTCCAAGTCAAGGAGAGGAGGGGAGACATGGCCTGTCCCAATGACCCATTCTCACGTTCACTTTTCCAGCAGTCAAAGCTGTCTGAGGCCCACAGGGTGTTGTAAGGATATAAGGGATGGCTGGATCTAGCCTGTTGGGTATGTTTACTTTACGTGAGTGAAACAGAAATCTCAATTGCTTAGAACCTACAATAGCCAGGAAAAAGGTAAACACTTCTGTTTTCACTGGAGGCCAAATCAGTCACTGGTTCTTTTTGCCAGAATCTTTCATTCTTCTTTCAGTGAGGCTCCAGGCAGGTTGTCTGTGCCAAGCATTCCTCCATGGCCACCAATAACCTGTAAGAGCACCTTTTTCTTCAGAAACAGGGCTATGGGAATATGGCAAATTATAGAAAGCTCTAAGGAAAAGGTACTTCTGGGTGAGGTGCAAGTCCCTTGTTGCTAGTAAAGTTGGGAGATGGTAAGTTCCGTAAGTTTTCCTCTACCAGGCCTGAGGTTGGGGTAGGGTAGGGAGGGGTGGGATAGAGGTCTTTAAGCCAAGCTGGTCTCACTCATTAGAAAGTAAAACTGTCCCAGAGAGTGATCTATGACTAGAAGCAGGTTTTGTGTCCTTGCCCCAGGGAGATCAAAGTGCAAATAGCTTCCATTGTGGGAGTCCTAGGGAGTAAGTGTTGACTCCCCTAGGACTCTAGTCCTAGAACTGACCAGGTTGGATGACCCCAAATCTTCTAAGGTTGCTGGGTCAGAACTGAAGGCAGGCCTGGCCAAGGCACTCTCATTCCTCAGTGGGTTAAGGATTGAGGCCAAGCTGTGATGGAGGCACCACCCATCCTATCTACCAGTGTTTGACTAAGAACATTTTTGTTTTCTCTTAAGTACTCATTTATGAGTCTTTTCATGAGTCTTTTCTGGTGGCTTTGGCTTATTTCTTTACACTTTTGAAGAAGTAGTTCTTGGTTCATAATTAATGACTCATGCCTCACTCCTTAGAAAACTCCTGTTGATAATTTTACCAGTAGACCCCCATGTATTTTTCAGGCATGACTTTTGTTTTCTCCTAGCCAGAGCTCTGCATTCATTGCCACACAAGCTAATGTGGAGGTGATTCCTATAGATAGGTGATTTTTTGTCCAATTGCTAAGTGTAGCATCTCCCTTATTCTCATGTACCTTAGTAATTGTATCAAATACTTAATAGAGTTCTTGACAAGTATGATAAACAAAGTTCAGAGGTGAAGATGCAGCTCAGTGGTAGAGTACATCCCTGGCAAACACATGACTCTCAGTTCAGTCCCCAGCACCAAAAGGAGGAAAGGCAACAAATGTTAGGCTCAGGAGAGGATACATTAGGACTCATAGAAAAGCAGCACCCAGATTGGCAATGAGGAGTTGTGAAATGAGGGAACATTGGTAGAATATTTGTAGGGGGGAAGAAGAAAGCCCCTTGATGTGTGTACCCTTTTAGAAAGCAGAGGTAGAAACAGGGAATTAACCTCTGGTAGTCAGCCTAGGCCGTGGAAGGAAGAAGCCATGACATTTATGTTACTCTAATGGGACCAGAGTGTATAGTGGCACCACCATACCAGGCCATGGCCTGACAAGAACAGACATTCTTGCATTGGAGAGGTGTCTTTTGACCACTTTGGCCATGTTAATGATATTTCCTTATGCTGTTTCCTTTTTCCTTCCAACTTGTCGTACCTATAGCAGATCCTGTCCAGGAGACCCATTCTCTCTAATCTTATTCTCTAAAAGTCTCCTAGTTTAAGGAGGCTGCAATGCTTGGTAAGAAATGTATGCATTATCCTGCCCATGTAATTGTAGCCCCCCTGTACAGTATGTTCTCAAATAAAATAAAATACAATTAAAAAAAAAGTCTCCTAGTTTATAGCTACACATATCCTAGACCAAAAAAGTAGGGGGTAGATACTCTGTCAGACATAGATTGAAACTGAAAGGTATCTTTAAAGTAGACTTTGACAAGGTTCTGGTATTGACAGTCTTGTGTTGATATGTGCTGTGATTGCAACCAGCTTCTGGTCTAATTCTGAGATGACAGTGGGAGAGAAATGGTGATAGGACATCATGGACCACTATGGTTTCAAACCCTTCACAGGTACATCTCCATTCATGGATGTGCTATCAGCCAACATACAGATGTCTGTTAAAGGGGTGATGGCTGGGAAAAGGAAATTTATTGGCCACAGATGAGACCAGCCTTTGGACAAGTGGTTGCATTTCAGTGTGAGGCAAAGAGTGCCTACCTATACAGAGATATTTTTCAGGAAGCAAGATGATTCACTCACATCTTCTTATCCACAAAATAATCTGAGAATAACTCTGGAATCCCAGAGGTGAGAGTCATGTGCTTTGCGTTTCTACACGACTGCTTTGCTTCATGGCTCTTTATGCTCTTCTGAAACCTCCTTCTGAGCTGGCCCACAATGTGCCCAGGAGGCAGGAATCAAAGGGGACTTGGAAGCTTGGCTGCTAATCACTCTGGTCACACTGACTTGGGGCTGTAGGCATGTGCTGGGCATCTGCTCTATTCTAATGGTATGGGCTCCAGTGGGAGCTTTGGTTCTTACCAGGAGAAGGTAACAGTGCCTCTGTTTTTGAGCCATCTCCCAGGTCAGGATGTCTTTATCTGCAAAGGCTTGAGCTTTGCCATATCTCTCATCATGACAGGTTTCTTTCTTTCTTTCTTTTTCTTTCTTTCTTTCTTTCTTTCTTTCTTTCTTTCTTTCTTTCTTTCTTTCTTTCTTTCTTTCTTTCTTTCTTTCTTTCTTTCTTTCTTTCTTTCTTTCTTTCTTTCTTTCTTTCTTTCTTTCTTTCTTTCTTTCTTTTTTCCTTCCTTCTTTCTTTTTCTTTATTTTGTTGGTCATGGGACTTGAACTCTAGGCCTAGGGGCTGTCTCTCTGTTCTTCAGCTCAAGTATAGCTCTCTATCACTTGAGCCACAGTGCCACTTCCAGTTTTCTGGTGGTTTCTTGGAGATAAGTGTCTCAAGGCCTATCCTTCCCAAGCTGGTTTTTTACTGGCATACTCAGATCTCTGCCTCCTGAGTAGCTAGGTTTATAGTCAAGGGCCACTGGCGCCCAGTTTGACAGGTTAATTATTTGCTAAACATAACAATGGCTGCATTCTGTCCTGGGAAAAGTTTCCCTATCATCCTACAACACTGATGGTCTTAGTGTTGTGGCAGAGCACACAGCAAGGGGGCTTTCTATGTATGCATATTGACTAATACCTGAAAAGGCAGCTTGCAAAGGCCAAGGAGATTGTTGTTGAAGAGATTGTTGTTCAAAAGCCCCTAGTGCTAGGAAGGCTCTGGAAATGCATACATCTCAACTTGCACTGGGCATTTCCAAATTTTAAGTTCTAGTGTTGTTTCTTTTCCTTTGTACACAGCTTGAGTAGGTTGTTCCAGACAAGGAAAGCTACCTACAGAAGGTCTGTGTGCTAGCTACACTCATACAGAACAAGCAGTTCAGGGCTTGATTTTTGGTACACTTTTAGACTGCAATCTCTTCACTGGTGAGGTTTTTTAATGTTTCCAAGATCATTTTAAATGATTTTTTGCCCTCTCACCATATCACATAGGTTTCTATCCTAAGCTAAATCAGCAACAACAATAACAAAAACAACAGACTGGACTCACTTGTAAAGTAGTTAAAAGTGCCACCTGCTGTTCAAACTGCAGAAATACCCATTTCTTGTAACCTTCAGAGAAACAAAGGCTTTCTTTTTATTATTATGATTATTATTGTGAAAATACCATACAGAGGGGTCTTTAAAATGCTTATAGTAGTCTGTACCCAAAGTGGTCCTTATCATTGGAACTTATGGTGACTTCCCGGTGATAAAAGAAGTCCTGAGTGCCCTGAAAACAGCCACTGCCAATGACGGCAGGTCTATCTCAGTGCACCCGGCAGCATCTTCTATTGTGGCCTGGACTTAATTTACTTCATAGACCATCTCACAGATGATAGAAAGAGAAAAGGCACCAAGATGGCAGATGCAATCAGGTTTGCAGAGCCAATGTGTTTGCATCGGGGTTGGGGTTAGTTTTCCAAGTACTAGAACTGAAGATCACAGCCCTGCATAGGCTTCAATGTCAGTCATTTAAGTCAGTTGACTCAATTAACTCATCTGCTCTTTCTATGAGTCTGACATTAATGACTGCTTATCAGAGGCCAACAACTGAAACCCAGCAAGTGCTCGGCATGTTGGCTAAGAGTGCTGTATAGATAATGTACAGCTGCATGGTACTTGTGCTGTACACTTCTCCTATGCTTCCCCGAATTCTAAATATTTCTAGTAGAGAGGAAAAAAGCTGAATCAGCTAATGAACACATCTTACATCTGTTGGGTTGTTTTAATAGTATTATGGTTTGATTGGACTCAAAGCCTCATACATGCTAGGCATGCATTCTACCACACCTCCTGCCCCCATCTTGCTTTAAGTATTTTAAGTAATTTTTGGGCTTTGCTCTTCCCTCACATACACCTCCCACAGAGCTGGGATTTCAGGAATGAACCACCTAGCCAGAATAATTTGTTGAGATAAGGTCTGCTTGCTAAAACTTTGCCTAGACTAGCCTTGGATCTCAGTCCCCCCCCATCTCTGTTATTCCCCAAAATAACATACCTATGGTTTGAAATATTATAATCCCATTATTATTCTGAGTTCTCAGATGTGGTGCTAGAAGGCATTGCCTTCTTACTTGACTTGAAATTATAAACCTTCATCAGTGGACATAATTCTGCTCTAGACTATCAGAACCTCATATCAAAGTGTAGACACTGCTCATTGTTAAATCATAGTTCAGGATATGTTGCATGTCTTTAAGCCTCACTTTTTACACACACACACACACACA
Organism: Dipodomys merriami; assembly: GCF_024711535.1. NCBI lineage: Eukaryota > Metazoa > Chordata > Mammalia > Rodentia > Heteromyidae > Dipodomys > Dipodomys merriami. The sequence continues at coordinate 88,864 of NW_027203132.1, forward strand.
CACACACACACACACACATATGCACACACATACACACAAACACACACACATACCATTGTCTTCAGTGGTGACTTTGTACATCTTCTGTGAGACCACCTGAGTCCTCTCTTATGTATCTTAGAGCTTTTCTTACCAATCTTGCTGCTCTCCAGTCTTCTCCCTCCTCAGGTGTCCAGTCTCTGCCCTTGACAGTGGCTGAGGCTTGTAGTACTGGGATTAGAGAAAGAGAAAAGATAGATACAGATATTTAAGTAGAAACCTCATCTCATGCACTTTTAGGTGATTTTAGATGATTGTTTTCATCAGATCCTCACTCCTATTACTTCTCCCAGCCTCCCTATGCCATGTCCTTCTCCTAGATCCCACAGAAGGCTCAGCTGATATTATAGGAAACTGAAACATTGTGCTTCTGTGAAACCTGCATTGCTGCTGCTTTGAGTAAACGTATTTTTATCAGCGATAATTTTGCTTAATGGAATATGGGAGAATCAGAAAAAACTACTTATTTAAAGCAGTTTCACTTAACCTTTCTCTTACTCAGTTTATTTAAATTAACTTTATATGCCTATGAGGGACATTACACAAAACAATCTTTCTATGTATTGTATTTTTGCTTGTTTCTGTGGTATCATGACTCAAATTCCTTAAACTTTTTGAGGCAAAGATCTTCATTGTGGCAAATATTCAGAATGGAAGGAAAGGGAAGTGATAATGGAGATCAATTAACATCTTACATCATCCACTGTCCAGGGCTGCTATTTCCACTATTGGAATTGATGATACCCAGTTTGCAGATTCATTGTCATGAAATGGCCCTTACATCATTGATAAAACTGAGTATCTTGGGTTCCCTTTATAGCATTGGACTTTTGATGTCTGCATACTATGTGTCTGAAGGACCCAAGAGCAAGCTTATCTCCACAGAAGTGAGGTCTCCTCTCATGATAGAGTGAGATAATGTGCGGACTTTCCAAAGGAAGAGGCTATTATTCAGCACTCCTATATTACAGGATTTGGAGAGAGAACAAAACAAACCCGTAAACTCGCCCTAGAACTTGACCTCTTCCTACTCATTCCTTTCTTCAGATAATAAAGCTGAGTAAGCTGAGGAAGGAAGCACACTACCTCCTAATTCAAATTTTGTTGCCTGGTTTCCCCAGACAATTCCTACACCCTTCCATGAGGGTTTGACCTAATATCTGATCTTGTCAAGTGTCTTCTCAGAAGGAATTCTATTGAATAATAATGTCTTCAAAAACTAACTTTGTGGAAAATCTTTCCTTCCCTTCCATATCTAAGACAGCCTTTAACTCAGTTCACAGATAATCCAGTGGGAACAAATACAAATTGAGTATGCTGCATTGTACACCTATTAATGTTTATGGGCTTTAATATTAAGTTTTAAAAGATAAGTATAAAAACCAGGAGCCTGCTGGTTCATGCCTGTAATCCTAGCTACTCAGGGGGCTGAAATCTGAGGATTGCAGTTTGAAGCCAGCTGAGACAAGAAAGTCCATGAGACTCTTATCTCCAATAAACTACTAAGAAAAAGCTGGAAGTGGTGTTGGGATTTAGTTGGTAGAACACTAGCCTTGAGCACAAAGAGGCTCAGAGACAGTGCACAGGCCCTATGTTAAGTCCAATGGCTAGCAAACACAACCGCATGTATACTTAACAAAACTGTACACATTTCCTCTTTAGGTCCATCATGATCTCCTACCACTAGCCACACTGCCGCTGGATTTTTGTAGTTCATGATCATACAGCTTTGTGGACTGGAGAGGTCTCTCCTGACAGGTCATTTCTACAAAGATTTGGTGGGTGGCTGTGTTTTAACAAACTGAGTTTCTGTTCAACTCATGTTTACAAATGAGTTTACACATCATCATTGCACCCTTCCTCTGAGCAGGGCTGCTGATGAATTTAGCATGGACCTCTGAAATAGAGACATAATTTCATTTGACATTATTATCATTCCAGGCAAAAATTGAAATTCCAGTTATAAAACAATGTATCAATCCTATTGAAATCCTGGTATTGATTTTCCTCAAAGACTTTGAAACCAGAATTTTTTTTAATCTTGAAAATGTAGTACAGAGGGGTTACAATTACACGAGCAAGGTAATGAGTACATTTCTTTTTTTGGGGGGTGGGGAGTCCGGTCATGGGCCTGAACTCTGGGCCTGGTCGCTGTCCCTCAGCTCTTCACCTCAAGGCTAGCGCTCAACCACTTGAGCCACAGCACCACTTCCAGCTTTTTATTTCTGCTTCTGTGGTGCTGAGGAATCAAACCCAGGGCCTCATGCATGCAAGGCAATCTCTGTACCACTGAGCCACCTTCCCAGCCCAAATGAGTACATTTCTTATCAAGCATTGTTCCCTCCTCCTTTGTTTCCCCTTACCATCCCTTCCCATCTCCCTCCCCATACCATGCCAGAGTTGAAAATTCATTTTTGACATAACGTCTTGTACATCTCATTGTTGCAATGGGTCCACCTGTATCCCTGTTTAAACAATTTGTTTTTTCCCTTCCCCTCCACAAATTATAGCAACATCAAATACAGTGAAAACAGGGATTATACTGAGGAGGAGGGACATAAAAAACCACAAAACAATCATCTTATAAATATGTTTAAAACAATAGCAAGAAAGAAAAAATATGAGTCCTTATCTTGGGATTCATTTCACCTAACATCAACTCCTCTGAACATTTCTGCTTGTCTCAGACATATACTAGTCATTGTAAATAAGGGAAACCATGGGACCTGTGTTTCTTTGGGCTTGAGATGAGAATTTTTTATGTATGTACAAATATATCATGGGAGAAGCATGGAATCATGGACAGTTTTTTTATTCTTATGTTTTCATGTACCACAGCTTTATTGTTAAACTCCATTGTGAGCTTTCGAATAATGCCTTGGGCCATCTCATTTAGAAACCTTAGATATTAGTGTGGCTTATTCTTTTAAAGGATCAATTCTTGCATAATGCAAAACATTACTTACCTTGGGGGCAATTGGCAAGGCTGAGATGAGGTTGGCCTCACCTAATGGACTACACCTCACACCAGTTGCTGGAATCTGCATCTGCAAGCCCTGTTCTCCTGTGTTCCTTACAAACCTCCCAACCTCCCTCCTTACAATATAATCTAGCTGGAAGCAGTGACTCACATCTGTAATTCTAGCTACTCAAAAGTCTGAGATACATCCAGAGGATTTGTGTTAATACCAGATCAATTAGAAAAGTCTGTTAAAATTGAGCCTCCAATGATTAGTACAAACAGGACTGAAAGTGTGATTCAAGTATTCAAGTGCCAGCCAACTAAGCAGAAGACCCTGAATTCAACTGCAGGACTTGCACAGGGGTGGGGGGGGAAGGGAGGGGGAGGGGAGATGCAGCACTATATTCCATCTTGATAGTATTCAGAGGATGAGGAACTAGTAGGAAGTGCCTCAATAGCTGTTGTCAGTCAAGCTCTGGCTTAGAACTCTGTATATGAAAAGTTTTAGTTATTCTTCAAAGGTCAGGCTCAAACTACCTATAAAGAGTCACTTTATATGTATGTAGGTATAAGTTTATGCTTTGATCTACTCTGTGAAATCAGAACAAGAGACTACCTCTGAAAACAGAATCAGCTGTATGGTGGGGAGGAAGAAGCAGATTCCCTATATAGTATAGCATCAACCTCCCTGGAACTACAAAGCCTATAAAACAAACTCCAGCACAGCATTGGTTGTGTTTTATGGCAAGTTCTTGTTCCCTGCAAAGGCCTCCCTCTCCCATGTCTGCTTTGCTCTCCAATTTCCTGTGGCAGTAGCATCCAACAACACATAATGGGATACAGGCATTGAGATGCTTGCTGATCTTTATTTCCAACCTTATGTCTTAAATTAGCTTATCTCCATGTCCATAAGTTAATTTAGTCCAGTTTATAAGACCTTAGAAAATACGTGTTTCCAATTCAATGTGTAAAGTCTCCTTGCAGGGGCAGGTTATATCGCTTAGTCAATAACCCTTCAGTCAGTACCAGACAATCTTAGTGCCAAGTTCACTCTGAATTTTCCCTTTTCTTGGATACAAGAACTCCCTAAAGTCAGTATGATCCTTGGGTCTTCAAAGAGAGAAAGTTGGAAATGCTATATGCAATAGTCAGAGTGGCCAAGAGCCACTGTAAATATGAAAGCCCTTCTGGCTATGTCACCTACAACTGGTGGTAGCAGCGACACCTGTGTAATATCCAGGCTGTAGGTAAGCCTTTACAACCTGCAGCAGGTAGATCCACAATCTACCTTTTCTGGGAGGAGGCTTTTTAAGAAATCTTAATTTTTATGATTTGCATAGTTTCTGCTTGGCAACTTCCAATCTAGAATAGATTTTTGTCATCTGCTCACATATGCAATGTTTTTACTTGTTCCCTGTGTACTTTTTTAACTTTAGAAACTTAGTGAATACTTTCATCCAGTTTAAGAAGCCTAATTTTGTAGCAGTAAAAGGCCCAGCCATTGGACTAGGAGCATCCACATGGCCTCTTTGTAATGTGGTTTGGACCAAGGAAAAGGCTTGGTTCCAAACACCTTGTACCCCCGTAGGACAGAATCCAGATGGCTGCTCTACTGATATCTTTCCCAAGGATATGAGAGGCACATCTGTGAGCACCTTGGTTAAAAACTTATTTTAGACAATGTCCTAAGAACCTGTGCTTTGGGTGTTGTTTCACTCAGGGTATCTTGTGTGTTCTCTGGGGACATTTCATCAAACCCACTTGGTTCATGTAGTGCTGTAATACTTCCCAGGAGAAGGCCTTTCCTCCCATGAGGAGCCTCCAGATTTACCTAAATCACACTGATACCCAGTTTTCAATCAAGAATTTTCTTTTACTTCACTTTAAAAGCTGCCCTTTTAAAGTGGCAGTGGGAGGCCATGCACTAGTGGCTCACACACTAGCCTTTTGGGAGGCTGATACCAGAATTGCAGTTTGAAGCCATTGTAGGCAGAGAAACCCAAGAGATTCTTATTTCAATTAGCCTGGAAAAAGCCACTAGGGATCAGTGGCTGGAATGGTAGAGTGCCAGCTTTGAACAAAAAAGAGCTAGGTTAAGAGCCATAGGCCCTGAGTTCAAGTCCTATTATACACAATATCCCCCGCACCCGTACCCACACACCTTCCCCAACAAACACACAAAAGCAATTAGGGAGCAAACTTGCACAAATACAAGAAGCAGGGAGAGGGGTTCAGTATAATTTTGTGGTTCATTTTTTCACTATTTAAATTGGTCCATTCATGATGAGAGATTGTGTTTGTGTTTTCTCAATTACATATACCTTGTTCCTTAGTTCTAGAGACAGACTGAGAGTGTTGGCAGAGAGGAGAATCCACAAAGATTGAATTCTGTTGAAGAGAGGGACTGGATGTCAGATTGGATAGGGGACAAGTGCAACTCCTCCAGCTCCACCACTGAGTGTCCCATAGTTTGACCTGGCCAATTGGCATGATGCTGTCTTTGTACCCATCAGTGTGGGGAGTGCAGGAAGACAATTGTGTCATGCAAAATGACTGTAGCTGAGGGAGTTGCGGAAGGAACTGACAGCCCACAGCTGAAGTAACAGGATCTCCCTTTGGGGTTCACAGCTAAGTTTACTTCCTCATGTAGAAATATCCAGTATCCAAGGGTATCACTTCCTTGGGGAGCCTACAATGAGGGGAGATAGTACAATTTCAGGCAATCTTGGGAGCAATTAGAGTACAATGAAGAAGAAAATGTGTGTCTCCTCTCTGAAATTCCAGAGGGTAAGAGTAACTGAGGAGAGGAAGCTGTCAGTCACTGCTGAGTTGGTAGGGTTGAGAAGGAAGGCACATTGGAGCTGGGAGTCACATGTGTAATCCTAACTATTTAAGATGCTGAGATTTGGATGATCATTATTCAGGACCAGCCCAAGCCAAAAACTGGGTGACATCTCCTCTTAAGCTATCAATTAATATCAACTTCACTACAACAGGAAGCTTAAAATAGGTGAGTCCAGGCCCAGGCATGTACCTGGATAGGAAGCAAGACCATAACTAAAAAATGACCAGCACAAAATAGGAATATAGCTCACCTACCTAGCAAGTACAATACTCTGAGTTCTAACACGAGTACCATGAACAAGGTTAAGCATGGTGACCTCGGTGCCCCAGTGTGATTCACTGAGATGGCTGCAGCATCTGTTGCTCTGTAGGCTCCTGCCAAAGAGGAACAGTCCATCGACATCCCTCAATCTATGCTTACCAAGACAGCAAATGCTGAGCAGAACCCCTCACAATGGCCAAGGATGGAGGTTTAGTTGGAACTTTGGCCCCTCAAAGGAGAGGAGAGCAACGATCTGCAGGACCAGATGGACTCCTGAGTGAGAGAAGGGCAGAAGGAGGCAATGTTGAGGTTGGTACGGGGTTTGTGTTTAATGACTACTATGGCTTCAGTGGAAATGTTCTGACTTTGATTAACATGTTTTATGACATGTGAATCAAGGGAGAGCTAGGGCAGTGAGGGAAACACACTTGTGTAAATTTTCCATAGGTTGAAACTTACTCTAAAGTCTAAGTTGTTTTTGAAAACTGAAATGTGGAGAAGTTGATAAAAGAGCACAGCTGCCCAGTACTGGCACTGTTCTCTGTAGATTTACCTGCCCTATCCATCCCTCTACTGGTGGGTACTTGTCCCCAGGGTGCCTCATACCCCATCCCAGTGTGCTGCTCAATCCAGAACAGCTGCTGTTGGGCAGGGAGGATCAGGAAGCCCTGATGCACTCATGTGCCAACAGTGCCTCCTTCCCTTGGAGGCACAACACAATCCAGAGCTCTGCAGCACCCTATCATTGCTATGAATTGGAGTCTCCAACATTTGGGCTTTGCCTGCATTATTCCCCCACACCTCCAGACCAGCCTTTTGGGGACTTCTGAGACCTGGAGGATAAGAAAGGGAAGCCTGGAGGCAGCATCTCTTCCCATTGGAGCACTGAGTTTGCCACAAGGACCTAACAGGCTGAGAATCTTGGGAATGAAAAATGCAGGGTGGCTAAACTTTGATACTCTCTGCTAACATGTCAGGCATTTACTGACATTTATATTCTAGCCCTCTGTGTCCACCAAACCATGGCCATTTGGGGTGTGTGTGTATGTCTGATAAGTCAGAAAGTGATTGCTAGCAAACAAGAATGACCAGTGCTAATGGGTTCATATGGTTGACTGTACTGGCCCTTTATGAGAGATCTCTGGTAGATCTGAATGTGATGTTGCAGTTGACAATTCTTTCCATCAACCCATCCCTCTATTTATCATTCAATTCACATCCTATTCCCTACTTTTCCAGCTCTCTGACCAGCAGTCCAGGTTAACACTCAGTACTGTTCAGCCCCAATACTTTGACATCAAGTAGATGACCAGTGCAGTCCCATTTGGGGTTATTTTCCTCTTCTTGTCACTATAGGATGATACTGTAAGGAAGTGGCCAGTCCCCTCCTTGGCTTGCATACCCACACTGTCTGACCACAACAAATCAATTTCTATAAGCTCATAAGTTCTTAGTAAGTATGAAGGTGTCTTCTCAGAAATTGCATGCCACGTTTTAGGCTCCTGTCTTTCTTCACCTGTAGCCTAGCATACCTTCCTTGGGCAGAATACTGAGTTTTTCTGAAACTTTGCCAGCAATTTGAGAAGAGTAAGGGTTGGACTCAGGTCTCAGCCTCCTACTTTCCTGATATCCAGGAGTCCCACACGTACAAGAGAGTATTCTGCCCTCACCTGGGATGTCCATGTTTAGCACATGATGGTATCGCATCAGGTCCCATAGTGGTCCACCTGGCATTGAAATGCTTTTTTGTCCATTTTACTATGCTGTGTCCACCTATCCCTACCTGATTAAGGGTAGATCTTTAAGCTCATTGTGAGTTATTACTGAAGAAGCTGACTTGCTAGCAATTAAATGCTAATTCTACCACTAAAGAATCCTTATTTCCAGGAAAATGTTAAGATCATTGTAAACAATAATCTGGGGGAATGTGTGGAGGTGCAATGGTATGGGAGGATGAGAGTCAACTAGAGGAAAGACTAAGTAAATATGGATAGGTAAACACCATCTAACCAAATGGCATTTTGGAAGTGGAATCTTTGTAATGAATGTTGACAGTGGTAGAATTCTTGATGGTTCATTGTGTTTGGAAAGATAAAAATTAGTTTGAAGTCTCTGCAACATAAGCACGTGCAACTTAATATTATCAGTGTACACAACAAGTGCATGAGTACGTGAAGTTGTACACATACACACACATACACAAAGTTGGAATTGAAGAGATGTTATTAGTACAGACCTGGGACTAAAGGACCTGTGCTACAAGCAGCACAAGGTGACCTATACTATGACAGCTCTTGCTCATATTGTATGCTCACCGTAAGCCATACTTCCAGCCCTTCTTTTGCGATTATTTTGAAGGTGGGATCTCAAGACTTTTCTGCTTAGACTGGTCTCAGAGCCACCATCCTCCAGATTTAAGCCTACCTATTAGCTAAGATCACAGGTATGAGCCACCAATCCTGGCCCACTGCTTGTGTGTTTAAGTGGAAAATGGTTAACAGGGGGCTGGGAAGGTGGTTCAGTGGTAGAGTGCTTGCCTTGCATGCATGAGGCCCTGGGTTCGATTCCCCAGCACCACATAAGCAAAAAGAAAAAAAGCCAGAAGTGGCGCTGTGGCTCAAATGGTAGAGCACTAGCCTTGAGCTGAAGAGCTGAGGGACAGCGCCCAGGCCCAGAGTTCAGGCCCTACAACCGGACCAAAAAAAAAAAGAAAGAAAGAAAAGAAAAGAAAAGAAAATGGTTAACAGCCTTGAATCAGTCATGTCATTCACACTCTTGGCAAAATTCAGGAACTCCTTTTATTGTCTTGCACATCCAGTCATTTGGAAAAGTGAAAAGCACAAGTCAGGAAAGACTCCCTAGTAACAAACAGATGTGTATGGAGCTAGCTGGGAAGATGGACCACCATGACAGTGTGCTGGCTAGAGACAGATGGCTCCAGTTAGACCAGATGGAGAGAACCAGATAAGGGCATGAATAGAATGTAATGGAAGAGAACGATGTTAGAGCTATTGGCTGACTTTCAAAGGGCAGAAAACAAAAAGAAGTAATGAGACTAGGCATGGTGGTACATGCCTATGATCTGCATACAAAGGTAGCTTAGCCCAAAGTCCTACTTAGATTAGACCCTATCTCAAAAAAGAGAAGTTACTGAGAGAACAGAGTGGAACCACTATCACTGAGTTATCTGGACCTGAACATATTGGCATATACTATTGAGAATATACTTCTATTGGCTAGCAGGACTAGGCTGTGGCTTCCCTACTATATGTTGAGAAAGAAAATGATGTTCTAAGATGGGAAAATTCAGTGGTCCTAGAGCCCTTCTCCTTTATCCACTCTCACTTGTCTGCCTTGAAGAACTGACTTAATATAAAGAACAAGGTTTAGTGAGATTTCTGATAAATGTTTACTTATAGTAGATCCTTTTCCCCCAAGGACAGGCTGCTTAGTCAACCTGTGTATTAGCAGAACATTCCACACTCTTCAGATGCTTATGATCTGTCCAAGACTGTGCTCAAATGCCAGCCTCACTTAGGGTGATGTTCAGAACCTTGCAAGGCTGTCTGCTGAGGAACAGGTCCCCTGCCACTGTGTTCATCCTTCTTGCCTCTCTTGAAGGGTGGTGAGTCAGCCATACCTGTGCCCTCCAGCATTAGTTCGTGTGCTATGTGCACTGCGTGGAAGTAAAAAAGCAGTGGAAACTGTAGTGTCCTGTGGGCAATTTTCATGAAGATTTCATCTCTTGAGAAGGGAGACTCTACCCACTGCTTGTTTACCTGAAGCCCAGAAGCTCTGGGTCTGGTTTTCAGCACTGCCAGGGAAACACAGAAGGAAGTCATCATTTCGACCCATTCTCCCCTCCTCACCCTGCATGAGCATCTGGGAGCCTGTTGTTGGAATGGTAAATCCAGACACTTTCCTCTGAAACCAAAATGAAAACCTGGGACAAAATTAAAGTCAGTGTAAAGTGAATAAGCATGTATCGATTTATACACTATTACATGTTGTAAAAACAAAAGAATGTTCACTTCCTTCATGCAGTCATTCGAAGTCATGTGTCAGACTCACTCAGCATGGCAATAATTTTGGGAACATCAAAGTCCTGGCTGCTTTGTCTCTTATAGTTATATCCACATGGTGAAATGTGATATCCAGCAGTAATAGCTCAGCCATTAGAACATGGGCTCTGTCTCAGGAACAAATCACTTTTTGTAACTCAGAGAGGAAAAGAAACCCCAGACAGCCATTCTATGCCTGGCTCACTTCCATAAGATTAACAATTACTTGGCCTTATTTATGGCTCATTTTCTTGCATATGAAGAGTTCACACATGGGAGCTGACTTTAGAGGACAGAGTGCAGATAAAGGAAGTTAAAACAATAACCTCAAACACAAAGTAGACCTTTTCTAGTTCACATTTTTGGAGTCCATATGATTCTGAATGAGGTTATGTCTTTCTCATAATAGCTCAACCCATCTGCCCATTGGATCATGACTCTACACAATTCATAATTAGTGTCTACTAGCACATGTGCCACAGGATCTGGGGTTTGTGAGTAACCATCCTCATTGTTGACATTGGGGGATGAGGCTCCCTCTGTCTGTTTGCATCATGTTTCACATCTCAACACTCTCCTTCCTTTCAGGCCAATGAAATGATGCTCAGTGGTTGGAAGCTGACCTCACAGGAGACTTGTGGCAAAGGCCTGGTCTCCCAGGTTTCTGGCCAGGGAAGTCATGGTTCTAGTCATGGAGCTTGCCTCCTGTAATACAGTTGCTCATGTAGTTGTTTCTTTTACATGTTAGTTTTTTAAAAAATAAAATATTGGGTTGGGAAGGTGGCCTAGTGGTAGAGTGCTTGCCTAGCATGCATGAAGCCCTGAGTTTGATTCTTCAGTAACCACATATCCAGAAAAAGCTGGAAGTGTTGCAGTGGCTCAAGTGTTAGTATGCTAGATTTAAGCAAAAAATGCTTAGGGACAGTGCACAGGCACTGAGTTCAGGCCCCAGGAATTGCAAAAGTGAACAAATTGTCGATCAGCTTTTACCACTTCAGGCCATAAAAAAGGGTAACAAGGCTCAGGACTGTTGCTACAAGAGTTCATGTCTTCCCACAAACAGAGGGATAAGGCTCCTGTCTCTCACTTTCCAGTACCCAGAAAACCCTAAAATGGTGAATGGATCAATAAAATGTGGTATACATGTATGAGGTTACATATATATATATATATATATGTATGAGGTTACATACATACATATATATATGTATGTATGTATGAGGTTACATACATGTATACCACATTTTATATACATATATGTATATATAGATATAAATATATATACATATATGTGTGTATATGTACATATATACATATATATAAATGTATGTATGAACACACACACACACACACACACACACACACACACACAAACAAACAGAGAGAAATCCCACTCATCTGTCAGAGAGCATGATAGACTACCATTTGTAATAATGTGGAAAGACTGGGAAAGAATTATATTATGGGAAGTAATCCAGACCCAGAGAACACAAGCTGCATGGTTTCCCTTATTTGTGGCTGCTAGAATGTTCCAATAAACCCAAAAGCAAATACATTCAGTTGTATGCTAATAGTTACAGATGAATTAACTGAAGTATAGTAGACTCTATGAAGAGCAGAAATAGTGTGGTATTTTTTCCTCTAAATGAATGTTTAATGGTCTGCCAAGAAAACAAAAACTCTCAAAGTTTGTCTGGCAATCCATTCACTTGTTAATAACTTAGTAATTAAGGATGCTCTCACCAGAGTGGGCAAGAGTAAACGTAGTAGTCACACACATTTTAGTGACTAAAATTCCAAAGCTTACTGACATCACAAATAAATGTATCATGTTTAAAATTTTAATCTATTTCTATTTCCTGACTTGCCACACCAAGAACTATTGTCTTACAAGGGAATATGAAAATAAAAACATCCATTTGTGGAAATGAACATGAGATTAGTTGTTCTTTCTTAGAAGTTTGTCTCAATGAAAACAAAGAATTAAACTTAAATGCTGAGGAAAATAAATGTTATTACTTCATTATACCATAAAAGAATGTAAACTGTGAGCAAGGTAAATATGACAGGCAAAAATAAGGCAAATAATAGAGTTTCAGTGAAGTAAATTTCTTTTTTCTCATTGCTATCTAAAACTCTCCATCTCTGTGTTCTTCTAGTACACAGCTGAGAATCTTGCAGACCTCTTAAGGACCAGAGCAGAATGGACAATCTCCACACAGGCCAGATGAACACAGTGAGTTGACAAGTACCCAAGGAGTGGGTGTTTCAATATGGGAAACTGTTGGAATAATTATTGTTTCCTCATAATCCAGACAAATGTTCACGCCAAGGTCCAAAAATGTCGAAGTCAGGCTTATAAAGGCCACAGGTGAAAAAGAAATAATCTAACATGAAAGTTAAATGTTTCAAACAGGAATGTGGTAATGCATGACTGTAATCCTAGAACTCCGGAATGTGAGGCAGGAGGATCTTCACTTTTAGTCCAGCTAGGCAATAAAGTCAGGTCCTGCCTTAGGAAGCTCAGGTTTCCTACTATCACTTGCCAAAGAATAACTACTTGCACTAGAAGCACCATCTGAAATTTCCATGGCACCCTCTCCATCTTCACATTCATTGCCTTTACTGGTTTCTTCTCTGTCACTGTCCATTTTCTAGTCAATCAACTGCAGTTCATCTCCCTTGGCTCTATCTTCTTTCTGTACACAAATTGTTCCTGCCAATAGTGCCAATCCCATTGTTTCTCTGTATTTTAAACAGTGTCCTATCTTCATCTGATTGATCATTTTCACTGGATCTCCATGGTATACTTGTGAGCTCAATTACTAGATGTGGTTGTTTCTTTGGTCTTGGAGATAATTCAATATTTCAATAATTCAATATTTCAGATGTCCTGAAATCCCTCTCCAAACTTGAGCCATGCTTCAGAGAGGGAAGCATCAGCTGTGCCCACTCTCCTAAGACTTGTTCTTCTGACCTGTGGTGGACTCTTTTGGAAAGGATGGGTACTCTATGTCCCACTTCCCTTTCCACTTGGATCTGCTGGTGCCATCACCAGAGACATAGTATCAGCCTATGATAATAGACTTGTTTTGAGAGAATAAGACAAAAACCAATAAAGGAATCACAATGAAAGTATATGGTGTTCAGTGTGAAAATAGAAAATTCATAGTGAAGCAAAACTTATGCAGGTCAAACCTCCATTTTCAGAGGCCATGAAGGTCAAGCCATCATACTAGTTCTTCATGTCTGTGTGTAACATATATCCTCATGCTCTTCTGTGGTCATGTAGATCATACTGACCACCAGGAGTCACTGGAAGTACAGGACACATTGGTGCAGGGGTGGAGGGGTTCTCCTGGAGGCCTTTTTTGGCACTGACAGGCCAGCGATGAGGGCAAGAAGGAGGCAGCAGTAGTTGCAGGGATTACTGCCAATTATTAGATATTAAATTATGTCTCCATTTAATGATGTGTCCCAGTTGAACAATTAATAAAGCATTAATTAATAATTACTCAATATCCCATTATTGTTTATCATATATGTACATATACACATATATATTTACATATTTTATAGAATGAGACAGATGTCTTATATAATTAAATTATGCATCATGTGTCACTACCTATTATTCGATATTTAATTATGTCTCCATGTAATTTTTATTCTGGTAATGCTTAATAAAATATTAATAAAACTTAATACACTTCCTATAATTGTTGCATCTAATTTAATCTAGAATGATTCACTAATTCAACCCTTTATCATTTATTGTAGTGACAATTATTCCACTTATGACATTTATTACATTTATGACATCCTATTACATAGCATATAGATTTGCATCCAAATTATACATCCTACCTGACACTGAGCACTTTCAAAGAAAAAGAAAACATGTCATGCTTAGCTTCTCACTCCAAGATTATACTTTTGGCAGTGCTGGGATCTAAATTCAGGGCCTAGAAGTTCATGAATGGGTGATAGTAAGCACAGCAGCCAATTCAGCTCCTAGCCAGTTTCCAGGCCCTGAAATAGAGCCCCATCTGTTGACTCAATATTGTGCTTAGTGTAGCTATTCATTAAATTTTTTGTTTCATTCATCTATTTGCCATTTATTTTATTGACTGTTATTACACATGGAATATTTATTACATTTATTACAGAGGATATAGATTTGCCTATGTATGAAACTTCACATCTGACATCCAGGACTTTCACAGAAAAGGAAAACATGTGTCACCATGGGCTTCTTACTCCACGATTCAATTTTTGTGAGTGCTGGCATCTGAACTCACAGCCTACAAGGCCCAATTCATGAATGGGTGAGTGTCAGCATGCCAGCCTGGTGCATATTGAGCCCACAAGTAGTTTCCATCACCTGAGATCGAGCCCCAGGGTTTGAAAAATAAGAACAGATTAACATGTAGATGGTAGTGCACAAATAAATATAGATCTTTATAGAGTGCCAGAGATGTCTATACAATATTCAGTTATATATGCTATATTCCTACCAATTCTTGGGTACTTATTATGCCTCCATGTAATTAATATTGTTTTCATCCTTATTGAATTATTAATTAAATCAACCACTGTCCCAAAATAATTGCATCCATGTAATTAATAGTATTCTTTTAGTGTGCCAAAAATATTCATTAAACTCCATTGGCCTCCTAAAATCACTCTAACCTTGACATTCATAACCTTCCATCAGTATTCCTATGAATAGGAACGAGACTTTTAGGATCTCCCACCATTGGTAAGGGTCAGGACCGGGCTTCCCACCCAGGGCCTATGTTGCCATGTTGGCCTATGGCTTCCCTGATAGCCCGCCAGCCTTCAGCAATGCTAGGTTACCAACACTTTTCAACTGTGTCATTCAGACCCAGGAAGGTCACCTTGCAAAGAAAACAAATGTAAAACTTGCAGCCATATGCAAGTTGCCGAGTTTTTTTTTTCTAGTGTTTTATTTTTTTCCTGTCAGCCTTTGGGGCCCAGGAACCCAGGTTTGGCTGTGGGTCCAGTGGCTGCACCCTAGCCTAGAGTGATTGAAGCTGAGGCAGAGTTGCTGCGACCTGAGTTCAAGCCCTGTGCTTGACAAAATAAAAATGCATACATATATACATACATACATATATGCATACATACATACATTAAAAATATCTAAAATATTTTTTGAGGCTCCTTGGCTTGGAATTCATGCCATTTTTTTCTGCCAGGCCTGGGATTTGAACTCAGGGTCTGGGTAAATCTGCAGCATTGTGGGGGAAGGGGGAGGTCATCATGCTGGAAGACAAGAAAATCAGGCCTGTCTCCAGAGCCTGAATTCAAGTCCTAGCACTCGTATACATTTTAAATACATGATTTATATTTACATACACATGTTTACTGCATATTGCAGTTAGTGTAGTTATTCATTTTATTTTGTTTTATTTATTATATATTTTAGTGAGTATGATTACACATATAATATTTTTTACATCCTATTACATCGGACATAAATTTGCCTGTGTATTAGACATCATTCCTGAGACCCCGGATTTTCACCAATTAGGAAAACAAGTGGGACAATTGGCTTCTTCCATCAGGATTAAGTTTTTGGCAGTTCTGTGGTTTGAACTCTGGGCCTAGAAGGCCCACTTTATGAATGGGTCAATATTAGCACACCAGTCTGATGCAAGTGAAGTTATCGGGCAACATTGAGGACCTGAGATCAAGCCCTAGGAGTGGCCACTATATAAACACATAGATGTGTAGATTTCAGTGTATGTGTGTATTTACGTATGTATATGCATCCATAAATGTATGCAGAGACAGATAGACATTTATGTAGATTCTAGTGTATAACTCTATATAAAGTGATGTCTATATTTTACTTTTATATATTCTACTACTACCAATTATTTGGTCTAAAATTATGCCTCCATTAATTAATCACAGTACAAGACTTAATAAATATTAAATTAATCAATGACCTGTATTTATTGCATACAAACTTATAGAATGACTAGCTAATCAGTAATTCAATTAGTACATTTCAAACATCCTATTAGTGTTCCTATACATGGAACAATTTTCCTAGGATCTTCAGCAGTGTGTAGGTGCAAGTCCCAGAATCCAACTCAGGGCCTAGGTGTGTGAGTTGAGCTTCACTAACAGCCCACCAGCCTTCAGCCATGCAAGGTCACGTTCAATTTTCAAGCCAAGTCATTGAGACCCAGGATGGTCACAGTGCAAAGGAAACAAGGTAAAACAGTTATGTAAAACCTCCTGGTTTTTTCCTCCTAAATTTGTGTTGGTTTGATTTTTTTTTACCAGTGCTGGGAGTTGAACTTGGGTCCTAGGATCCCTGGATCATCTGTGGGTGTAAAAGCTGCACCCCAGCCTAGAGTAATCATGGTTTAAGGCACAATAAAATGCTTCCTTGAGCAAAAAGAGCTCAGGGAAAATGTCTAGGTTCACAGTTCAAGCCTCAAGACCTGCAACACAAAAAAAGAGCCAGTAACTCCATGTGTCTGTGTATGAATGCATGTATTTCTATTGGTGAACATCCAGATTCTCTATGAAGAAAAGCACCCAGCTA
>NW_027203133.1:0-105493 GCF_024711535.1 Dipodomys merriami
TGCTCTGATGATGCACTTTTCTCCTAGCAGAACTACTTTTTTCTATTTCCAAAGTCAAACATCTGCTCGCCACACAAATGCATTTTCTGTTTTCTATTCCCATAGCACATGCTTTTCTAGGGTTTTAACACAGATAATCCACTGCTGACAGCTCTCCCATCACTGCCTGATGGAGATTGATAAGGGAGAAACTGGGTCAAGACCAAACCCAAGTTCATTCACCTTCCTTCTCGCAAGAGAGAGTCGACTTCTCATTCAAGTTTTGATAAATGCGATTTTTTTTTTTTTTTTTTTTTTTTTTTTGGGTCCGGTCGTGGGGCCTGAACTCTGGGCCTGGGCACTGTCCCTCAGCTCTTCAGCTCAAGGCTAGTGCTCTACCACTTGAGCCACAGCGCCACTTCCGGCTTTTTTCTTTTTGCTTATGTGGTGCTGAGGAATCGAACCCAGGGCCTTGAGCATGCAAGGCAAGCGCTCTACCACTGAGCCACCTTCCCAGCCCCGATAAATGCGATTTTAATTACTCGATTGTTACACTTTGCCCTCAACAGAGTTAAATATATGCTATCATTTCTTATTTTGATTTAAAAACGATAAGGGAGCCGGGTGCTGATGGCTCATGTGTGTAATCCTAGCTACTCAGGATTCTGAGATCTGAGGATGTGGTTCAAAACCACAGTAGGAAAGTCCGTGAGACTCTTTTCTCCAATTAACCACTAGAAAACCGGAAGTGATGCTGTGGCTAAAGTGGTACAGTGCTAGCCTTGAGCTGAAGAGCTCAGGGACACTGCCCAGGTCCAGAGTTCAAGCTCCATAGCAGGCCAAAACAAAAACAAAAAATAAAGTTATGAAATAATTAAAAGTACTATGAATTATAGATGATTTATAATATGTTTTAAAATATTACAAAATGGTTAAAGAAATTTCAATTACAGTGCATAAATCTTCTATTTTCATTGTATCCAACATAGAGTAAACTGTAGTTACCGATTAGTTGGAAAAACCAATGAAAGAGGAAATTTTAAAATGAAATAAAATATTCTAATCTAATTTCCTGAAAATGAAAATTCACTAGCATCAATATCTCCTTAATGATTTTAGATATTAGATCTTAGTGACCTGATGTGGTTCAAGGGGTAGAATGCCAGCCATGAGCAAAGAGGGTCTTCAAGAGTTCAAGGGACTGAGTTTAAAACACAATACCACAACAAAAACATGCAAATAACCCATATCCATTCCTGTTCAAACTATTTTCAAGGGAGGAAAATGCCCTAGTGTTTGCTAAAAGGAAAACATCCAACACATGGTAATGTTCATTCATGTAAAATATAACGTTATCATTATACCTAAATGAAATGCTAGTATACTAAATACAAGGAAGAATATCATTACTTTCATGCATATGTGTAGTGGTATATGTTTATAAATTATGTTTTATATGTTTTTATATTATATGAATTATATGTTTATAATTTATGCTGTGAATGCTTATAATTATCTATAATTCATAAACAACATATTTATTATATTCAATATATTCATTATATACAATATGTAATTAAATTATAATATGTCATGTTGTCTTCTTCATATAAATTATAGAGCGTCTTGGTAGTCTCAGGAATAACAATTGGGTTCGAGAATCATCAAAGTGAAAATTGTCTTTGGAGTGGGAAACAATTGCATAGAATTTGTAAAGCTTTGAGTTCAACCATTCATTCCCCCACCCAAATTAAATATTTGAACTTTAAAATGCTAAGAGTTCTACAGACAGCAGTACTTCATGAGACAATATAAGGCTATGGAACTTATACAATACATAAAACACATTTAAAATCTAGTGAGAATGATACAACTTATGAGGGTATTTATTTTTCACAAGTAGTAGTAGCCAAGATCAATTATTGAACACTTGAAAAATAAGACTTATTTAGGTAGCGAAAGAAGCACCTATGAGGAAATGCAGGGAAATTTCATTACATAGGCACACATAATAAGGTTTGAACAAGAAGTGTCCTAGCGAACATCATGCTCCATGTATACCAGCAAACACATAATTCCTCTGACCCTGGAGATATCAGAACTGACAGGATGGGTACTGACTCTGGAGAACAGTGACATGTAGGATTGTCACACTGTCACAGCCTTACATACCAGGTACACCTGACCCTGAGTTTTTGTTGTTTTATTTTTTTTGGCACAGCTCCCTTTCTGCCTATTTTTTCTGTGGCCAAATAGAAATAGTCTCTGGTACATTCCTTCCTCACCTGGTGATCCTCAGATTTCAGCCTTCTATGTAGCTAAGGATACAGGCATTAGTCATTGGAATTGTAGTACATCTTCAGTATATTTTAATATAATATTAAATGATAATTTTATATGATATTATATATGATATTATAATATATAATATATTTTGTATTATATATTGTATATGCACTATATATTTTTTATTTATAATATATTATACATACATATATTCGAATATATTACATATGCTATATTAATATTTATATGTTAGCATATGTTATTATATTTTAATAACTTTTTTATTGTAAAAATACTGTACAGAGGGATTACAGTTACATGAACAAGCATTGTTGCCTCTTCCTTTGTGTGTCCCATACCATACCTTCCCTCCCACTCCCATAACTATATTCTCCAATTGCCCCCCTAAATTGTAAAGTTCATTTTTTCTTTTTCTTTAACTTTTTTACTGTGAGAATATTGTACAATGGAGTTACAGTTACATGAGCAAGATAATGAGTACATTTCTTATCAAGCATTGTTGCCTCCTCCTTTGTTTTTCCCCTACCATCCCTTCCCTTCCATCTCCACAACTACACTCCTCCCTACCCAGCCAATCCCCACCCTTAAATTGTAGAGTTCATTTTTCTACAGTCTTGTACATCACATTGCTACAATGGGTCAACCTGTATCCCTATTTAAACATGTTGTTTTTTCCCTTCCTCTCCCCAAATTATATTGACATCAAATATAGTGAAAACAGGGGTTATATCATAGGAGAGGAACATACAACGCAACAAAAAAAATCCCATAGTACATTATGAATATGTTAGAAACAATAGCAAGAAAGAAAAAAACACGTGAGCCCCTAAGTGGGGGTTCATTTTGATTAATTTCATTTTATCTGGTCATATGTACATAGCTTTTGACCTTTTCTACTTGTCCCAGATGTGTACTAGCTATTGCCAATAAGGGAAAACATGGGACCTATCTTTCTTTGGGCCTGGCTTAATTCATTAAATATAATTTGTCCAAGTCTTTCCATTTCCTAACAAATGGGAGCAATGTCATTCTTTCTGATGGAGTCATAGAATTCCATTGTGTGTTAATATATATATATATATACATATATATATGTATGTATGTATATATGTATGTATTTACATATATCACATTTTCTTGATCCATTCATCTACTGAGGTGTATCTGGGTTGGTTCCATATCTTAGTATGGTAAATAAAGCTGCAATAAACATAGTTGTGCTGGTAGCTTTAGTATGGTCTTGTCTGTGATCATTTGAGTAAATGCCCAAAAGTGGGATTGCTGGGTCATAGGGGGGCTCTATGTGGAGTCTTTTGAGGAACCTTCATAGTACTTTCCGAAGTGGTTGAACAAGTTTACACTCCCTCCAAAAATGCAGTAGGGTTCTCTTCTATCCACATCCCTTCTAATATCTGTTGTTATTAGAGTTCTTTATTATAGCTATTCTAACTGGGGTGAGGTGGAATCTCTATGTTGTTTTGATATTCATTTCTTTTATGGCTAGAAAGGTTGAGCATTTCTTCATGTGTCTATTGGAAATTCTTATTTCCTCTTCAGAGAAGTTTCTCTGTAAGTCTTTAGCCCACTTATTTATTGGGCAGTTGTTTCTTTGAGGATTTCTTGTTGGGGGATTTAATTTTCTGATTTCTAGGTATATTTTAGTATGAGACCCTTGTCCATTGTATGGGTAGTGAAAATATTCTCCCAATCCATGGGCTTTCTATTGATCTTGCTAACTATGTCTTTCGGATGCAGAAGCCCTGCACCTTCATGCAATCCCATTTGTCCAACCTTTCTTTGCTTTGTTGTGTTTCTGGATCTCTATTAAGAAAATTTTGGCCTGTGCCAAGGAGATCTAGGGATTCTCCTATCCATTAATATTTTCAGGGTGTCTCCTTTGACTCCAAGGTTTTTGATCCATTTTGAGTTGATTCTGGTGCAAGGTGATTTATAGGGATCTAGCTTTATTTTTCTACAGGTGTTAAACCAATTTTGCCTGCACCATTTAATGAAGAGGTTGTCTTCTTCCATTCTAATTTTTTAGATACCTTATCGAAGATTAGATGCCTATAAGTCTGTGGGTTCATTTCTGGGTTTCAAATTCTATTCCATTGGTCCTGAGGTCTGCTCTTGTGCCAGTACCAAGCTGTTTTGATTACTATGGCTTTGTAGTAGAGTTTGACATTTGGTATTGCTATTCCCCCAGCACTGTTGTTTCTGTTAAGGATCTTTTTTGCTATTCAGATCTTTTATTGTTCTATATGAATTTTTGGATTGCCTCTTCTATTTCTTTGAAGAATTAGTTAGAATATTGATAGGTATCACTTTGAATTTGTAGATACCCTTGGGAAGTATGGCCATTTTCATGATGTTGATCCTTCCAATCCAGGAGCATGGGAGGCTTTTCCAATTTCTAGATTCTGCTTTGATTTCCTTTTTCAAGTTTTTAGTTTTCCTCATAGAGGTCCTTCACTTCTTTAGTTAACTCATATGTATTTTATTTTTAATGGGACTGTTACAAAAAGAGTTGGTTTCCTGATTTCAGGCACGCTTTTTCATTGTTGGCATACAAAAAAGCCATTGATTTTTGAAGGTTAATTTTATACCCTGCTACTTTGCCAAAGTTTTGAATCAGCTTGAGTAATCTGGGAGTGGAGTCCGTGGGATTCTTTTTTTTTGGGGGGTCCAGTTGTGGGGCCTGAACTCTGGGCCTCGGTGCTGTCCCTCAGCTCTTCAGCTCAAGGCTAGCTCTCTACCACTTGAGCCACAGCGCCACTTCTGGCTTTTTTCTTTTTGCTTATGTGGTGCTGAGGAATCAAACCCAGGGCCTCATGCATGCAAGGCAAGCACTCTACCACTCAGCCACCTTCCCAGCCCCTCCATGAGATTCTTTAAATAAAAAATCATGTCATCTGCGAAGAGGGAGAGTTTTACTTCATCTTTCCCTCTTTGGATCCTCTTTATGTTTCCATCTTATTTCTGTAGCTAGGCATTCTAATACTAAATTGAAGAGAAGTGTAGAGAGTGGACATCCTTGTCTTGTTCCAGAGTTTAGAGGAAATGGCTTTAGTTTTTCACCATTAAGTATGATGCTGGCTGTAGGTTTGTTATTTACAGCCTTTGGTGTATTGAGGATTGTTCCATAGATTCCTAATTTTCCAGAGCCTTCATGATAAAAGAGTGTTGGATATTGTCAAATGCTTTTTCTGCATCTATTTAGATAACCACGTGGTTCTTATCCTTGCTCTTGATGTGATGAATTATATTAATTGATTAGTGTATATTGAACCAGCTTTGCATTCTTGAAATTAATCCTGTTTGATCATGGTGTATTTATTTTTGAAGTTTATTGGTCAAAATTTTGTTGCAACCATGTTTATCAAAGAAATGGGTATATAGTTCTCTTTCTTTGATGAGTCAATACCTGGTTTGGGGATGAGGGTTATGATGGCTTTATAGAAAGTGTTTGGTAGTAAACATTCTCTTTCAATTTCATTGAAGAGTTAGAGGAGTATTGGTGTGAGCTCTGCTTTGAAGGCCTTGTAGAATTCAGGTGTAAATCCATCCTGTCCTCTGCTTTTCTAACATAGATTTCTTATTGCTGTTTCTATTTCAATGCTTGATATGGGCCTGTTAAGTTGGTTTAACTCATCTTGGTTTATTTTTGGCATTTTGATATTTGCTAGGAAATCGTCATTTCTTCCAGATTCTCAAACTTATTAGCATAAAAGTTTGAGAAGTATTCCATTATAATGCTGTGAATATTGGTTGTTTCTGTAGTGATGTTTCCATTCTCATCTCTGTTTGTTTATTTGGGTGTGTTCTCTTCTTTTTCTGATAAGATTTGCTAAAGGTCTGTCAATTTTGTTAATTTTTTCATAGAAAAACTTTGTTTTGTTGATTCATTCTATGGATTTTTAAATTCTAATTAGTTTAATTCTGATTTAATTTTAATTATTTCTTTCCATCTACCGGATTGGGGTTTAGTTTGCTGTTCTTTTTCAAGGAAGTTCAGATGTCATATTAAATTTTTGGTTTCATATTTCCCCAGTTTGTTGGTGTAGGAACTCAGAGCTATAAACTTGCCTCTGAGTACTGCCTTTGCTGTGTTCCAAAGCAGCCGGGAATTTGTGTGTTCACTTTAGTTGAATATCATGAACATTTGAATTTCCTTCTAATCACTTCCATGACCCACTGTTGATTCAACAGTGTGTTGTTCAGCCTCCGTGAGTTTCAGAGCTTTCTTTGGTGGCTTTTGGTGTTGAGTTCTAATTTTATTCCCTTGTGGTCAGAGAGAATGCAAGGTATCACTTCAATGTTTCTGAATTTGGACGTTTGCTTTGTGACCTAAAATGTGCTCTATTTTGGAAAATGTTCCATGTGCTGCTGAGAAAAATGTGTATTCTGATGCTGCTCGGTGAAATATTCGGTATATGTCTGTTAAATCTAGTTGATCTATGCAGCTGTTTAGATCTGCAGTTTCTCTGTTGAGTTTTTGCCGAGTTGATCTATGTAGTGGGGATAGTGATGTTAAAGTCCACAAAAATTAATGTCTTTGGATCTATGTGAGATTTGAGGGAAAGTAGTGTTTTTTGGATGAATGTGGGTGCTCCGTTGTTTGGTGAATAGATATTTAGAATGGTAAAATCCTCCTGAAGGAGAAATCCCTTAATTAGTATGTAGCAACCTTCTTTATCTCTTCTCACTAATTGTAATTTGAAGTCTATTTTATCTGATATTAGGATTGCAACTATTTTATCTCAGCTTTTCACTTTCAGAATGTTTGTTTTTATGGGCAAGGTGTGACTCTTGAAAGCAGCAGATAGAAGGATCTTGTTTTTTAATCCAACTAGACAGTTTATGTTGTTTAATTGGAGAGTTAAGTCCAGCTCCAGCCTGCTTTGAATATTTTTTCAAAATAAATGCTTCAGGCTGGGATGAACACTCAGCCAAGATTATGGAGGGGACATCCAGAGTCATGACTCCCATCACGACGGACTACCACCAACTCCCAAGATCCAACTAGGAGCTTTTAAACTCCAGCAACTTTAATATACACTATTGGACCTGGAATTACCACAGCTGCTGGCACAAGACTTTCCCTCCAATGGATCCTCGTGAAAGGATTTAAAGTGGACTCATTCCAATTACAAGGACTGGAAAGAGTCCTGTATTGTTATTTTTGTCACTACCTCAATGGGTCAGGAATGTTACTATATTATATGTATATAATATTATATACATATCCTTTCTATCTTGTGTCTTTTGAGAAATTATGCTCTTCTTATATAAGATTTGTAATATTTGTGGGAGTGCAATGAAGTTACATTGAAAAATCTTTCACTGATTTTGTATCATTTTCATCGGTGTCAAGAAATTTCAACATTACAATTTAAAGAAATGAAATTGAAAGGTAAAACTAAATGAATAGCTGATCAAAGATCACATCTTTATTGCAGTTTGCAGTTCTTATTTTTTGCGAATTAAATCCATGAACAATTAGACTTCACTTATCAAAACATATAAACCTTATTTTTGTTGCCTACAATTTTGATGTAGCTCCATACCAACAGTGGGTACAATTGACAGAATTCCCACACATAAATACTCTAATGCATGTGTATGATGTTTAGGAACAAGAAATAATCTGAAGATTTTCCTTTTTATTTCTCCCAGTAAGTTTCTAAGTACCATTCATGCTAATGAAGAATGAAAAATTACTCAAGCATATTTTTAAAAGAAGATAGAAACAAAACAAAAATATTTGATATATCTTTGTTGCTAAAGATAAATTGCAAACCATGCTATCCACTTGCAGGTTGGAGAGAACTGGAATGCAAACACATATTTCTGTGGTGAATTTAGATAGAAATAGACATTTCACTATGGATACACAGAATAGACAAATATGGGGAAGGGGTTAGAATATAATGTTTCTGGAAATATCCTTACAGTTTGACTGGAAATAAAGAAAAATAATATTTCCAGCCCGTCAATCTACTTAAAGCAATATAGTCTACCTCATTCTGAAATTCTCATTAAGATTATGTGTTTTGATCTCTTAAAAAATCTTCTTTGGCCTATGGAGGTGGTGAACATTATTAAATTTCCTTTCTATCTGGGCACCCATGGCTCACGCCTGTAATCCTAGTTACTCAGGAGGCTGAGGTCTGAGGATCATGGTTCAAAGCCAGCCCGGGCAGGAAATTCCATGAGACTCATCTCCAATAAAACCACTAGAAGACCAGAAGTGGTGCTGTGGCTCAAGCGATGGAGCACTCGCCTTGAGCTGAAGAGCACAGGGACAGTGCCCAAGCCCAGAGTTCAAGCCCCACGACTGATCAATCAATCAATCAATCAATCAATTTCCGTTCTTTGTATGTATGCAAATGCCATGATGAAATCTCTTACAATATATAATTTAATACTTCTATTTTTATTTTATTTATTTTATTTCCATTAAAAGTTATACAAAGGGTTTTCAATTTAACATGTCAATTTATGAGTACAATACATATTGACTGATGTCATCTTGTTCATGATTTTTACAACTAAGAAATTGTGTTAGTGCATTTTTGTTCACAACTCAATTTAAATTTTATATTCACAAGGGAACTTTATGTTATTTCTTTCCTTTTTTTCCCTCCATCTGGTACCAGGATTTAAAACTAGCTTGTTACCTCACAGTTGTTGCTCTCCAGCTTGAGCCAGGCCTCTAACCCTGCATGTTACTTACTATGTTGAAGATGATGTCTTTTGAACTTTTCTGCTTAGGCTAGATTTGAACCTCAGTCCTCAGTTCAGAGACTGCTAGGTAGCTAGGATTACAAGTGTGAACCCATTGGGGCCTGGTGATTTTTTCACTTTTTCAACACTCTCCTGTCTCTTTCTTTCACTCTGGATTGACACCCACATTGAAGGAGAAATCTCCAGGACACATTGTGATATTTTGTGCAAGGCCTCAGTCAATGTGTGCCCTTGGTCCATTCCTTCCTAGAAGACTGCTGTCAATGACTTTTGTACCCAGATTTGTAGACAACCTCAAGTCCTGGGCTGAAAAACCTACACAGACCTCCTATCATAGTTTATATTTATCAGTCCTCACTTTAGAATAGGATCTCCTGGAGGTTCAAATGTG
Source organism: Dipodomys merriami (assembly GCF_024711535.1). Classification (NCBI taxonomy): domain Eukaryota; kingdom Metazoa; phylum Chordata; class Mammalia; order Rodentia; family Heteromyidae; genus Dipodomys; species Dipodomys merriami. The sequence continues at coordinate 9,425 of NW_027203133.1, forward strand.
CTGGCATCATTTCTTGTATAATAAGGAAGAGTTATGCCTTCCATCCTTTGACTGTCCTATTTCTTTTCCTCAAGTCAAAATTCTTCTCCTTTAAATTCTCCAAGAAAATTGATACTGTCCTGCATCACCTGCACACTATATTGAGGGCATAAGAAAATCAGGGAGCTTAGTGAATGCTGCAGCCTGTTTCATGGGAAGCTCACTGTTGCTGCAAGTAGATAGATAGATAGATAGATAGATAGATAGATAGATAGATAGATAGATAGATAGATAGATAGATAGATAGATAGATAGATAGATAGATAGATAGATATCTGAGATAATTGAACTTTCAGGAAGGAAGTTTTATTTTATTTCTACGTTGGCTTCTTTGTTTTGGGGCCAGAGATGTGGTACACAGTGGGAGCAATCAGAATTGGAATATATTGACCAAAGGGAAAAAGAGAAACGGGAAGAGGCCATGATCCCATCCTCCCCTTCAACTGCAACTCCCCAGTGACACTGCTCCCTCTCATTAGGTCCTCATTCCCATCTACCATTTGGTTCCTTCTTCCCCTCCATAACTGAGAATGTGACTGCCTCTCTCTCTGAATTTTGCTCTTTGCTTTCCTAAAATACAAAATTGTCTTCTGAGAATGTCTTCCCAATTCCTAGGAGGGAATTCTTGACAAAAAGTCCTTTTATGTACAATTTCTTTCTGCAATTCCTTTTATCTGCTTAGGTATAGAAAAGAATTACAACCAAGTGGCATATTTCAATTGATATTTAGTGAAAGTAATTTATCACAGTTTTATAGTGTTCTAGCATTGAGGTGAAATGACAGCAATAATCCTTTGCAAACTTTTGAGAATTTTGTATTTGCTAGAATATCATTTTCTCTCCATTGGTATTCTGATTTGGTGCTCTTATTCCCTCCTATTACACAAAATTGTGAGATGATCAGAGGACATCTTGTTCTTTAGAGTGTGAGTGATTACTCACTCCAGCTTACTACATTTGAGATTCCAATGATCTATAAGGAACTTGGAGATAGTGCAGGCTTGCTAATGCTTAACCGTTCATTCATAGAGTTATATAGCAGTTGTTTGTTTTCACAGTAGATGCGTTTTATTTAGTCCTGACTCATTGAGCCTGAAATGCTTAGAGACACTTCAGGGAACTTAGCTCCCTGCTGTTCAAATGGCAAGTTTCTGTAAATGAATTACTTGGGTAGATGCCATCACATGCTGCTGGAGTTTGCATGAGTACATTTAAAACCTGGCCATTTTTTTATCACAAGATTTAAAATTACAAGTATTAGTAGATACCTGGAAGACCGAATAATTTTGGGGGCCTTATGATAAATACAAATAAGATTGTTAACCCATCCACGTTTTTATACAGTGATTTTTTGTTCATATCCCAATACTTGCATAGCAAAAAATGCCAATTTCTTTAGAATTCACAGAAATAATTAAATTTTACAAAAAAATTAGCATAATAACATGTCAGAGTTCTGTAACAAAATAATCAATATTCATGTTTTATTCCCACAGAGTTTAATAAAATGAAGGCGAGCCAGGCACCAGTGGCTCATGCCAGTAAACCTAGTTACTCAGGAGGCTGAGATGTGAGGATCATGGTTCCAAGCCAGCCCAGAGACGGAAAATCCATGAGACTCTTATCTCCAATAAACTACTAAAAGAAACCAGAAGTGGTGCTGTGGCTCAAGCAGTAGAATGCTTGCCTTGAGCTGAAGAGCACAGGGACAGCCCACAAGCCCAGAGTTCAAGCCCCATGACCTACAAAAAAAGTGATAAAGGTTACATAATTATAATTAAAAGTCAACATAAAAATTCAAGAAATATTACGGTATATCCATTGAAAAATCCAATTGAAACACTCCCTCAATAAAAATAAGTTTCAGGCACATGTTTTGTTTCTACATCATTTATTTTAATTGAAAGAAAAATTAGGAAGAGGTTTAATAAATCTGAGGTTTTAGGAATTAGAGATTTTAAAAATTACATGAATCACCGGGTGCTTGTGGCTCATGCCTGTAATCCTGCTACTCAGGAGCCTGAGATCTGAGGATCACTGTTCAAAGCCAGCCCAGGAAGGAAAATCTGTGAGACTCTTATCTCCAATTAACGACAGGAAAAGCAGAAGTGATGCTGTGGCTCAAGTGGTAGAGTGCTAGCCTTGAGCTGAAGAGCTGAGAGACAGCACCCAGGCCCAGAGTTCAAGCCCCATGATGAAAAACAAAATCACGTGAATCACTGTGATTTTATTTGTTATTTTCTCAATAAATAGTATTATAAAGTATTACTGATACATAGTAATATGTATATGGTTGAATTTTACAACTTGATATTTTTGAATGTATATTTTGGAATATATATCTATATACATACAAATATCTATATATGTCTTAATAGGTAGGTATACATAGATTAATGGATACATATATAAACATATCTATATCTATATCTTGATAGAGATATATGTATGAACATGTATGTATGCAAAGTATACCACAGAATATTTTTGTTTTCTACCTTTACTATGTGTCCCTTCTCATGTTTCATCTTATACTATGTATGTAATCATTCTCTCCCTCTGATCCCCAACCTAGAAAACACTCATTATTCTAATTTTTCATTTCTTAGAATTCTCCTAAGTAGAATCCTACACTATACATTTTTTGGTCTGAATCCTATCATTCAACATAATTACAAATCTCATAGTCAAAATGTTTTTGCATTTATCTATTGGATTTATCTTAAAATGTAGTTTTTTGGTTTCAATTTGTATTATCATTATTTTGGGAGGGGGAGTGTGGTCGTGGGGCCTGAACTCTGGGCCTGGGTGCTGTCCCTCAGCTCAAGGCTAGCTCTCTATCACTTGAGCCATAGTACCACTTCCAGCTTTTTTCTTTTTGCTGATGTGGTGCTGAGGAATCAAACCCAGGGCCTCAGGCATGCAAGGCTCTACCACTGAACCACATTCCCAGCCCAATCCATTTGTATTAGTTCTCTAATGACTAATGATGTTAGCTACTTTGATGTTGCCTGTGACCTTAATATCTTCTTGGGTGAACCACATGCTCAAACTCTTTAGCAATTTTTAAGTTAGAGCATTTGTTTCCTTATTGATGAGAAGTCATTTATTGATTGATTGATTTTCAATTTTTAGTTTTTGGTGCCAGTACTGGAACTTGAACTCAGGACGTAACTGCAGTCTATTAGTTTTTTCATTTAAGGTTCTTTACCATTAGAGCCACAGCTTCACTTTCAGCTTTTTTTTCAATAAATAATTGGAGATAAAGTCTCATGAACTATTCTGTGCAGACTGGTTTTAAACCATCATCCTCAGATATCAGCAACATGTTACCGAGGATTGCAAGTGTGAGCCACCAGTTCTTGGCTATCAGTGATTTTTAATGGTTCTTTGTATATTCTATATTACTTTTACTACTCACAAAATTGATATATGTATTCCAGAGATATTTATTATTCTTATAATAATATTTATTAAGCAATCAAAGATATCCATTTTGATGAAATTGAACATTTTATGTTATTGGCCTAATGTGATCTAAAATGTTACATATATTGCCTGTATTTTCTCTTCTTGGGGATATATGGTATATCGTTTTATGAATTCGCATCCCACATATTTCATTACTTCAGAATTAAACCACAGCAGACTTTAGGCTACTTAGCACTATATTAACAATACATAGTGACATTACCAAGTTCTTAATGACTGTAAGGTACTGAAGAAGGGAGTTGAAACTTCTTCAACTTTCCAAAATAGAACTCATATTTGAAGTCAATATAAAATATAGCATAAATTTCTTAACACCATTCAAGAAACATCCTTTGCCTTAATTTGTACAGATGTCTATGTTTAAAAAATATTTGTGTGGGTCAAAAGGTAAGCATGCATGAACCAAGATTCCTTAACATGTCCTTTGAAAAATACAAGTAGAAAAAACACTTCACTTACTACAAGTTACTAAATGAGCTGAAGCAAGCATTTGCATTACAAAGAGAACAAAAACTATCTGTACTCTGAAAAGGAAGGTTGTATATAGGATGACAGCTCCATGAACACAAGCTCAAGGTGAGTGCAGTCAATATGGGTGGGAAGTACATATTCAATTGCATGAGCTCAATCATTGCTTTGGTTAGAAGTTCAATATGAAGAGCCATAAATAAGAAAGACGAAGGAGATACCTGCTAGCATAAGTGGGCTGAAGGTGTCTATGACATGTATCCAACTGAGATAAGGATGAGAAAATTAAGAATTAAGTAGAATTCCAGCCCAGAGGCATTCAAGTCAAACAGTGGTTGAAGGAAAAAGTATCTCAACTCAGATTGAAAGTTGAAATTAGGCACTAGAAAATAGCCAAAAATTTAGCAGGATTCTAAGCGGTTTCATTAGTGTTCATCCTGAAATACTGTAACTTATTCTTTTTTTTGGGGGGGGGTACGGTCTTGGGGCCTGTACTCTGGGCCTGGGCGCTGTCCCTCAGCTCTTCAGCTCAATGCTAGCGCTCTACCACTTGAGCCACAGCGCCACTTCCGGCTTTTTTCTTTTTGCTTATGTGGTGCTGAGGAATCTAATCCAGGTCCTCAGGCATACAAGGCACGCGCTCTACCACTGAGCCATCCTCCCAGCCCCTGTAACTTATTCTTGAATATGATATTTATTTTCCATTTGGAGTTCAATGCTTTCCTGTAGTAAGTAAAGCAGCAAAGAATGTATTTCATATTTATTTTATGTAGACATCGAATTTGAAGAAGACATGAGATTTTTGACAAAAAGTTAAGTTTGACAATATTTTTCTCTAATGTTCCTGTATTTAATTCTCAGGTATCATCTTTTAAAAATGAAGAAATTATGCTTTAAATATGCTACTGTATTGTTACTGTGTTGTTCAATGTATATTTTCATGAGTAAGAGGTTATACTATATCTTCTTTTACTCATGTTGAATCAAAATGGTATAAAGGAAAAAAAATAAGCCTACATATCAGATAGTATATATAACTGTCTTAGATATAACAATACTGGTGATTTATTGTCATTTACATCTCTACATGTTTCAATATATGTCTTCATTAATAGAATGAGAGATATTCAGATGAGACCCATCATTGTGAATTTCACCATATGGTGATATAGTCCTTAGATTTTTCTAGAATATTACTTCTACATAGATATATCTAGGTTTAGGAATGACTATACCCAATTTGCAATGGAATCTGCAAATAATAACTGTAAATCTGTTCAGATAGCTAGCTGTATTTGCTGGTTTGGGTATTACAAGTTCACCCCAACCTAACCGCAATGGATTGGTTGTCTTAAACTATAGATAGCAACAGATTTTAACTCTATCTATTATTTGTCATATATACCTTAAATACATATTTTGTTTTAAATACATAGTTTTCTCTATGCATGAATACTTATAAAACATAAAGTAGCCACAGTTAGTTATTAATAACCATTAAGTATTAAAAAATAGAATAATTATGATATGCTGTAATAAAAGTTATATAAATATTTTTACTTTTGTCACATTTTCACAAAGTATGTGGGTCTGTGTGTATGTGTGTATGTGTGTGTGACTTGAAATGAGACCTAGCACCTTGTACATGCCAGCCAAATTCATCATCACATAAGGTAGTCCTTCAGACTTCAAAGCAACTGTTTGGTCTTCTTCTGGGGTTGGTGTGATACAGGCAATATGCCATCACATAGATCTCAAGTGAGGAGAGGTAGTGAAGAGAATGACATAGGACAGATTAGGCAGTGCTAGGCTAGTATAAGGGTTATCACTCACAACACTGGGACCTCACCACAGATGATCTGATGACCAAAACAGACATTCAGTGCCTCATGAGTGGGTTGCATATTTACAGAAGACAAACTAGGCCCAGAAGACACAGTGAGCAAACCATGATTTACTTTCCCAGCCAGCAAGAATGGGATGGTAGGAGATTTCATTGTGTTTCTCAGAATGGCATGACATTTACAATCTATGAAGTGTTCATTTGTTCAATATTCTATTGGATATTTGTAGACAGTAGTTGATTGTAGGTAAATAAAGCTTAGAACATGAAATTGTAGATAAAAGGAGACTTTATAAGGTGAATGTGTTCTTTTTCATGAGATATGATAATTTAACTATTTCATTTATTTTATTCATGAGAAATAATAATTTAACTGTTTCATTTATTTTATTCATGAGAAATAATAATTTAACTTTTCAAACCCCTTTACAATTTCTCATTTATTACTTCAATATTTTTGTATTGTTACATAAGCATGAAAAAAATGCACATTTCCTTAAATTATTGTAACTAATTTGTATGTGATGTTTAATATATTGTTTCTATAAACATTTTTGTTTAGGAGCTCCGAATGTGAAACTGCATTGAAATTATTAAATATTGTCACTATTGTCATTTTCTGATTCTACAGGTTTTGATCAAGATTAAATATTCTTTTCATGCCCCTCTTTGTATATAAGTGATGTTTTTGGTTTTATTTAAGTTAATTACTTAATTTTAGACAGTCTCTCTTTTTGTAGTGCAGGCTGGCCTCAAGCTCATCATCATCCTGCCTCAGCCTCCTAATACTTTGATTTATAAAGGATTTTCCTATTCTCTACTGAGCAATAGCTTAAAATCTGTGCTTTAAATCCCATCACTTTTAATAATCCAGGATAGTCAAGAAAGGATCACACTTTTGATGATGGTAAAATCGTTGGCTCTGTTACTTCTTTGTAACTTTTTTTCATATTATAGGGATATAATTTCAAAGGAGGTGATATATTCTTTCTAGGGAAAGGCTAATCTCAGCCATCAGGTCAGAAGCTTGTTATTTACTTTTCATCCGTTTGCTAAACCTTACAACAGGAAAGACATAGACTGACATATTTATTCTCCAGACCTTTACATTGAGTTTGCCCTACTATGTAGTAATGTTAACATCTTATCACTTTCTAGATCGAGACTACTCAAGAAAAGTTAACTATTTTTTCCTATTCATCTACTTTCCCCATAGAATGTTTATGGAAACTATCTGCAAGTTTAAATTGAATACAGTGCCACCTGAGAAAATTAGTTGTTAAATATAGACAGAGTTTGCCTGGCACTGGTGGCTCACACCTCTAATTCTAGCTACCCCGGAGGCTGAGATCTGAGGATTGCAGTTCCAAGCCAGCCCAGGCAGGAAACTCCGTGAGACTCATATCTCCAATAGACTACTCCAAAAAGCCGGTTCTGTGGCTCAATTGTTAGAGTGCTCTTGAGGGAAAAGAAGCTCAGGGACAGTGCCCAGGCCCATAGTGTGTTCAAGCCCCAGGACCAGCAAAACAAAACAAGAGTGGGTAACAATGTCCAATAAGAAGTGTACTCACTACCTTAAGGTATATAACTGTATATAACCTTGACAACAAGTAAATTAAAAAGTAAAATGTACTTGGGTAACTAAAAAAAATGGATTCTTGCCACCACAATCTTATAGTGACAAAACAAAAAAAGTATCTATAAAATTGCCTAGTCATCAATTTGTGGATGCTTATTCAAAAACTTGTTTCCATCTTTATATTCATAACCCTTCTTCATGCTTACTTCCAGTAACCCCATTCTCTCTTTGTATATAAAATTTAGCAACACTTATTTAAACTTCTTAGCTTTTATCTAACAAAATTTCATTAACTTCATTTAAATGCATGTGGTTTCTGCCATTTTTACTGTCTCTACTGCCATTAGGTCTCATTCATTTCTTATATACAGAATTACCACATTTTTACTTTCCCAGAGGCTAACCCATTTTCAGGCTGTTATCAAGACAAGAAAATTGAACTTGTAAAGATGGAAATTTGTCAGCATATCTTTCTCTTTTAAAGACTCATTCACTCCTTTTCAGTTGAAATAGTTCTCAGCCCATAAATATGATAAACAAGTTCCTATAAAATGCGTTTTTCCAGAGTAGTTGAATGGGAAACTGTATAGAGGTTCCTTAAAAGATTAAATCTAGCTGGGGGCCGGTGGCTCCCGCCTGCAATCCTAGCTACTGAGGAGGCTGAGATCTAAGGATCACGGTTCAAAGACAGCCTGGCAGAAAAGTCCGTGCGACTCTTTTTTTTTTTTTCACTTTTTTATTTTTTAATTTTTTTTAAATTGTGAACATACTGTACAGAGGGGTTACAATTACATGGGCAAGATAATGAGTATATTTCTCTTCAAGCATTGCAGCCTCCTCCTTTGTTTACCCTTCGCATGCATCCCTTACCAGCCTCCCCCCTCCCCCCCAATCCTCCCCCCACCCCACCCCCACACCAGTTATAAAGTTCGTTTTCGACATGACAACTTGTACTTCTCATTGTTTCAACGGGTCCACCTGTATCCTTAAACAACTTGTTTTTCCCCTTCTCCACAAATTATACCGACATCAAATATAGTGAAAGCAGGGATTATACTGTGGGGGAGGGACATACAAAGCAACAAAGAGATAATTTTATAAATGCGTTAGAAACAAATGCATGAAAGAAAAAAATCATTTAAATACATATCTAAGGGTTCATTTTCCTAACATCACATTATCTGACCTTTTTGGCTTGACTCATAGATATACTAGATATTGCAGATAAGGGAAACCATGGGACCTATGTTTCTTTGGGCTTGGCTTACTTCACTTAATATAATTTTTTCCAAGCCTTTCCATTTCCTAACAAATGGGGCAATGTCATTTTTTCTGATGGAGGCATAGAATTCCATTGTGTATATCTACCACATTTTCTTGATCCATTCATCTACTGAGGGGCATCTGGGTTGGTTCCATATCTTAGCTATGGTAAATAATGCTGCAATAAACATAGTTGTGCTGGTAGCTTTAGTGTGGTCTTGTTTGTAAACATTTGGGTAAATGCCCAAAAGTGGGTCATAGGGGAGCTGTATGTGAAATCTTTTGAAGAACCTCCATGCTGCTTTCCAAAGTGGTTGAACAAGTTTACACTCCCACTAATAATGAAGTAAGGTTCCCTTCTGTCCACATCCCCTCCAGCATCTGTTGTTATTAGAGTTCTTGATTATTGCCATTCTAACTGTGGTGAGATGCTATCTCAATGTTTTTTTGATTTGCATTTCTTTTATGGCTAGGGAGGTTGAGCATTTCTTCATGTGTCTATTGAGACTCTTATCTCGAATTAACTACCAGAAAACCGGAAGTGGTTCTGTGACCCAAGCGGTAGAGAGCTTGCCTTGAGCTGAAGAGCTGAGGGATAGCGCCCAAGCCCAGAGTTCAAGCCCATGACAGACAAAAAGTAGATTAAGCATAGCGTTTCCCTGTGACCTAGCAATCCCACTCCTGATCTTTTACCCAAGAGACTACAAACCAGGCCACACTACAGCCACCAGCGCAATCATGTTTATTGCAGCCTTGCTTACCATGGCCAAAATATGGAATCAACCCAGATGCCCCTTAGTAGATGAATTGATCAAGAAAATGTGGTAAATATATACAATTGAATTCTATGCATACATCAGAAACAATGATATTGCCCTATTTGTAAGAAATGGAAATACTTGGAAAGTTAAACCAGCCAATATGCTTGAAAGAAAATAGTATCATGAATAAAATAATGATTTTCTGAATATTAACTGGAGAATTCCTCTACATTTGTTTTAAGTCTCTGCTTGACTTAATATGAGTTAGGAACTTATGGTGTATTAAGAATCCTGTGGTAGAAAATCCTTTATATTATTTTAATAATAATGTTCACTAATAATGTTTTTATTAATGTGTTTTAATAATGATCAGTAATCATACAGAAATATATGACACTTAACATTGCTGTAAAGATCTATACATTAAAGTTACTGGGAAGAAATTATTTTTCTTTGGTTCTTTCATGTTCACATACAGAGTGCTAGAGAGGACTAATCTTGCTCAGAATAGTCACAAACAAATTAAAGTGGCTATTTAAGAAGTGCTTGTTAAACTAGCTCAGCTTCTAAGTTTAAGATATCAAGAAATCCCTTAGAATATTTCCTGCAGTCGTCTCTAAACTTAAAAGTAATCACAAATTTAATGCAAAGTTTAATTTTCTCCTTTCCTCCATGGAAAAGATGGAACAGTAGATATTGAGTTGACTGGAGGGGGGTCGGTAATGATACTGCAAGCTTGAATAATATGCAGATGGCTTCAATCGGTTCCACACATACCAATTGGGATGGAAGTGAGAAAGAAGAGGCAGGAATAGGGTCCCACTGCAGAGTGACCTCCTGAACACAGTAGGAAATTGGGCTAAGGCATGCCTACAGCCAGGTGATGAACCCCTACAGTGAGAGCTCTTCATGGCATTTATTTTCCATCCTCTCTTTTGGTCTTAAATTTTTCCAAAGTTCATTTTCTTTTTACAGCATTCACAGGTGCTAAAATTATTGCAATTGGCAGTCTTTCCCATTATTAGGGAATAAATCTTAGCCATACCATGGAGAATATTAGCCATTCATACATATTAGCATATGAATGCAATCAGAGTGTCTTTAAAGAAATTCTGGAAAGGCAAATTGCATTTAATATGACCTTGTCTTGAAACAACCATATTTGTGAAAGTATTTGTGAGACTGCTGACGTGTCATTTCTACTACCTACAAAAGTTCAGAGAGAAATGGTATTTTTTACTTTGCTATGAATGATTCCAAGTTGGAAAAGTTCTGTGTAGACCAAAATTCATTTATATATTTGTTTATATTCACAGGTGCAGTACTGAGATTGAAGTAAAAGTTTAACCTGAAATTTGAGTGAAGCTTTCTTAACCTATATAGATGATCTTTTAAATTACTTATTACTGGAATTAATGTACACTTATACATGTGTAAATGTATATGAAAAATTATGTAGAAATAGGTAAATATGTATTGTACATTATCTATTTTTCTTTCTATTCAATTATCATCTGCATACTTGCATATGAACACACACACACACACACACACACACACACACACACACACACACACACACACACAATAGCATGGTGAAGTGTAAGACCCAGACAGAGACTTTATTAATATTTTCACATGTAAAGATTCAAGTTTCTATTTATTTTAAATGTCACCACTTTTCAAAATTTTAAGGGGTCCTAAAACTCATTATAAACTTTCTTTTGTCAGGCACAATGGTTCATGCCTGTAATCCTAGCTATACTGGAGGCTGAGATTTGGTGATCTTGGTTAGAAGTGAGCCTGGGCGGGAAAATCTGTGAGAATTTTCACTGACCCAAAAAAGATATAAGTGTCATTGTGGTTCATATGTTTAAGTGCTAGTCTTGAGCACAAAAGCTCAACGACAACTCCCATGCCCAGAGTTCAAGACCTAGGATTGGCAAAACAAAATTGTAACCATAAGCAAACATTATCATTCTAATACATTTTAGAAATAAATACCAATCCCATAGCGATTGGAACTCTAGCTGTTGTCTTGTACCACATAATCAAAATGTACATGTACACCCATGACTGGTTTCTTTTGTTATATAATCAATAATAAAACTAAGTTTTAGGATAATATAATGGTTAAATATTGAAGTATGCATCCAGATTTGCATGTTTTGACAGATTTATGTTTTGTCATTTTATGCCCATGCATAATTCAGATTCAAACAAATAAGAAAAAAGTAATATTAGATTTTTTTGCATGTGAAAATCACATAAGTTACTATGTAGAATGCAGAAGAGTGCCTGAAGGTTGCTAACTTCTCACTATGTGGAAACAGAAGCTAGATATCGATGAAATTTTAATTTCTAAATGTATAGACAACCCTATTCTGCCCAAAGTAAATTCTCCTTTTTGTTTTCTAAATGAAGTTTATTAAGCTTTGTGGCTAGTGGGTCACACCTGCAATCCTGACCACTCAGGTGGCCAAAATCTGTTCAAAATTAGCTGAAGCAGAAATAGCCATGAGAGTATTATACTCCAAGTGGCCACCACTGCAAAGAAAAAAGAAAGAAAGAAAGAAAGAAAGAAAGAAAGAAAGAAAGAAAGAAAGAAAGAAAGAAAGAAAGAAAGAAAGAAAGAAAGAAAGAAGGAAAGAAGGAAAGAAGGAAAGAAAGAAGGAAAGAAAGAAAGAAAGAAAGAAAGAAAGAAAGAAAGAAAGAAAGAAAGAAAGAAAGAAAGAAGGGAGGAAAGGAGGGAGGAAAGGAGGAAGGGAGGGAGGGTGGAGGGAGGGAGAGAAAAAGAAGAAAAGAAAGATAGAAGAAAGGAAGTAAGGAAGGAAGGATAGAATGAAACAAAGAGAAAGAAAGAACAGAAGAGAAGAGAAAAGGAAAGGAAAAGAAAAGAAGCCACAAGTGTCTGAAAGACAGGCCCTGAATTCAAGCCTCAGTACTGGCATGAGACAGAGGGGGGAGAGAAAGAGAGAGAGAGAGAGAGAGGAAAGAAGAGAGAGGAAAGAGAGAAAGAGAGGAGAGATAAAGAGGAGAATAGAAAGGAGACAGGAGATAGAGGGGAAGAGAGGAACTTAAAAAAATTAAATCCCCCAAAGACAAATCTTCAAAGAAACAACTGCCCAAATAAATAAGTAGGCTAAAGACTTAAAGAGAAACTTCTCTTAAGAGGAAAGGATGGCCCATAGACACATGAGGAAATGCTCAACCTCCCTAGCCATAAAAGAAATGCAAATCAAAACAACATTGAGATAGCATCTCACCCCAGTTAGAATAGCTATAATCAAGAACTCTAATAACAGCAGATGCTGGAGAGGATGTGGACAGAAGGAAACCTTACTGCATTCTTGGTGGGAGAGTAAACTTGTTCAACCACTTTGGAAAGCAGTATGAAGGTTCTTCAAAAGACTCCACATAGAGCTCCCGTATGACCCAGTAATCCTACATTTGGGCATTTACCCAAATGATCACAAACAAGACCACAATAAAGCTACCAGCACTACTATGTTTATTAAAGCATTATTTACCATAGCTAAGATATGGAACCAACCCAGATGCCCCTCAGTAGATGAATGGATCAAGAAAATGTGGTATACATGCACAATGGAATTCTATGCCTCCATCAGAAAGAATGACATTGCCCCATTTGTTAGGAAATGGAAAGGCTTGGAAAAAAATATATTAAGTGATGTAAGCCAAGCCCAAAGAAACTTAGGTCCCATGGTTTCCCTTATTTGTAATAACTAGTATAGGTCTGAGTCAAGCTGAAAAAGTCAGATAAGTTGATGTTTGTGGAATGAACCCCAAGATAATATTAATTTTTTGTTTTATTTCGTTTCATGCAATTGTTTCTATCATATTTATGAGATGATTTCTATGTTGCTTTGTATGTTTCTCCGCCCACAGTATAACCCATACGTTCACTGTATTTGATGTTGGTATAATTTGTTTAACTAGGGATACAGGTGGACCTATTGCAACAATGAGATGTACAAGTCTTTATGTTGAAAAACAAACTTAACAACTTTGGTGGGGATGGGGGGAGGGTCGGATGGGGGGTTGGGGAGGAGTGTGGGAAGGGATGGTAGGGGAAAAACAAAGGAGGAGGCAACAATGCTTGATAAGAAATGTACTTGTTATATTGCCCATGTAATTGTAACTCCTCTGAATGGTATTGTCACAATAAAATAAAAGAAATTTCAGTCATATTCATCTGGACCCATTTTTGACAGAGTAGAGAGGAAGGGAAGAGAGCATAAAAACAGGTGTTCTTTTTTCGTGATTATATATTTAGAAGAACTTTCAAACAAATAAGGACATTTGTACTGAACTCTGTTGCACAGGTGGAATCTATGTCTCTTTGAAAATCCAGCCTGACGATAGCAAATAGAAAAAAAATTGCACATGATCTCTATCTTGTCAAGGTGAAATGTGATGTTCAAGCTATTCAAATTATATATCCCTTTAAAAGAAATGCTTCTGGCTACTGTTAGATTTTTAGGTAAAATATATGTTCCCAGATATTCAATATTGTTTAGTTAGAGGTATAGCTCCCCTTTACCAAATTGAAGTTCTGTGATATAGATATATCAATCAATTGAAACAAAATGTGAACAACTAAGAAACTAAGATATTCTTTGTTTAGTGTCTTTCTATTGCTGGATATTTAATTAAAGCATATTTAAAAATGTATGACTTGCAATTTGCACATGTTCTCTGATAGCATGATCATTATGTGCCCAAAGTTACACTGAAATAAATCATTACAGGGAGAGAATTTCTTTAAAAAATTTGAGTACATTTTCTTCATTCAAAGATAATGAATGATTTCCATTAAGGCTTAAATCATTTAAAATGTATGACATATTGTTTGTCAGGCATGGTTGCCACCCCAGATTTATTTAACAGTATTAACGAATAATAATAGAAATTGAAATCTTACACAGTTCTCTTCACTTTTGTTGAAAGCCAGTGAAACTTTGATTTGCTCACCAGATCTCTCTGTCTCTCTGTCTCTCTCTCAGTCTCTGTCTCTGTCTCTGTCTCAGTCTCTCTATTTCTCTGAGGTGCACAAGGGATTAGAAACTGAATTAGATCATCTTTCAGAACTTGAAGTTGTAATTTCCATTACATGTTTGAAAGGATTAAAATATAGGAACATCACAAAATGATCAAAACGTGAAGATGTAAGCCCATATGAACAGGAAAGAAGGCACCTGACTCATGCAGTCAGAATTTGATCCAAACAGGCGTCAGTGGCTCACGCCTGTAATCCTCACTACTCAGGAGACTGAGATCTGAGGATTGCGGTTCAAAGCCAGCTGGAGCAGGAAAGTCCATGAAACTCTTATCTCCAATAAAATCCACCAGAAAATGGAAAGTGGCGCTGTAGCTCAAGTGGTAGAACGCTAGCCTTGAGCTGAAGAGCTGAGGGACAGCGCTGAGGCCCAGAGTTCAAGCCCAGCCACCAACAAAAAAAAAAGAAAAAAAAAAACCTGATCCAAGTAGACAAAATCTTGCAGAATGGGATCAGAGAACACCTCCAGAGTTCCAAGTTAGGTTGCCTTTCCTTCTAGACAGAAAAGTTACCCTGAAGACAAAACACATAAGGGAATCTAGCCTTGCAGTTGTAGATGCTAACAAGACCATCAATTTGTGAAGCTTAATTTAATGTCCATAAAATAGTAAACCCTCTCCTGTTTCTTCAATATATGACCTATGTGAGTTTGAGCACCCTAGGCATTGGAGAAATAATTACCTTCAGCCAGGCGCCGGTAGTTCACGCTTGTAATCCTAGCTACTCAGGGGGCTGAGATCTTAGGATCGTGGTTCAAAGTCCGACCAGGCAGGAAAGTACATGAGACTCTTATCTCCAATTAACTACCAGAAAACTGGAAGTGTCCCAGTGGCTCAAGTGGTAGAGTGCTAGCCTTGAGCTGAATTGCTCAAGGACCAAGCCCGGGCCCAGAATAACTACCTTCAAATATCCAGCGTCATAAATAATCATTTACAATTGTGAGAATAATTTCCATTTGCTCTGACATGACATTGGTTGAAGCCCAGCTTCTGATGGGAACTAATAAAAGAACATGTTACCAGTATCACTTTACCATTTCCATTTTTGTTTCCTTTTCTTTTCTTTCTCCAGGCATTAGATTTGGTATATCATTTTAAAGGCGCTGTTTTTCTGAACAAACTATAACAAATGAACCTAAGGTATATCTCTTGTCTCATTCATGGATGAAAATAATAAACCTGGAATATAAGAAAGAAGAGGCTGAATACATATAAGACAGAAGCACTATCCTATTTCAAACAAAGTGGGGCTTCCTGGTATAAGAGTTAATGTTCACTGATGATCCATGAGAGATGTAAAATTCGAATTTATAGTTTATTCTAAAATAGATACTTAATTAAAAGAAGAAACTATAGCAAATTAATTAATCTTTGTCCAATTGCTTCAAATTCTACATCTCCAATTTGATCTTTTTCTTTTCTTTTTTTGTCGGTCCCAGAGCTTGAACTCTGGGCCTGAGTGCTGTCCCTCAGCTCTTCAGCTCAAGGCTAGCACTCTACCACTTGATCCAAAGTGCCACTTGTAGTTTTCTGGTGGTTGATTGGAGATTAAGCTTTCCATGGGTTTTCATTTCTGGGATGGCTTTGAAGAATACTACTCATATCTCAACCTGATAAGGAACTTTTTTTTTTGTCGGTTGTGGGGCTTGAACTCTGGGTCTGGACGCTGTTCCTCCTGAGGAACTTTGATTATAGTTATGAGTCACCTGACCCCAGCACACAAGTCATTACTGATCATTACCACTAACTAAATCCTGTCGTTCAAATTAAGATAATTGTATATTCTCCTGGTTTTAGCAAATGCATACTGCTGTATATTGGCCATTGTATCTAGTGCATGGGGTATTTATCTAGTGCACAGAATATTTTCATGCTCTAAAACTTCCCTTTGTTCTACTTACACAACCCCTTTGATGCCAAGACCTTCTAAGAACTCGTATTTCACTGTCTTGATGGTTTGGCTTTTGCCATACCTTCATATACTTGAAAGCTTATATTATGAAGGCTTAGCTCATTAAGTAATAAGCATTTACATTCTATCCATATATGTTTCATGTTTGGCAGCACATTTCTATATATCTTGGATGATATTCCATTAGGATAATATTCCTTCTAGATAAAACTGGCACTTTTCTCTTCTTGATTCTTTTGTGTTTTGTCATTTTTTTATTGTTCCTCAGGATTGCAGGTTCACTACATCTATCTTCAATAATAAAACAAGTTTTCCATTGATAAAATCACACATTGCTATCACTACATATTCTCAAAGTTGTTAAAATATGCACAGTATTAAAAACCATATTTTGTTTCACAGCCTCAAGCTTTATATACCTAATATTTTTACACAGAGACACTCAATGGACAGGAAAAAATTAGAATTGGTTTTCTTTTAGTTGAACTGACCCAGTAGTCTGATTTTCTTAGATCTATTAGACCACAGTATTCTCCCTGGGCAAAAAGGTAAAGCCATGTGCTCTTTTGTTTCCCCATCAAAAAACCAGATTATTTAATTATACCTACAGCATATGATTTTCTGAATCTCTTTACCATCTCACAGATCAAACATAAACCTCCATGAAACACTAAAGATTTGGTTTTATAGGCTTTATTTTTTGCTTTATCAACCATAGACAGTTTGTTACCATACTTAGCTTCTTAAAATGTAAATTGTTTTGTTGTGGTGGTGGGTCTCTATGTAGAAAATTTTGGCTTATGCCAAGGAGACCTGTCTGTCTATCTGTGTGCTAGTACAGGGGGTGGAACTCAGGGCCTTGTGATCTTGCTTGGCTTTTCATTCAAAGCTGACACTCTACAACTTAAGCTACAGCTCTACTTTTGGCATTTTCCTGGTTAAGTGGAGGTAAGATCTTGTCAAATTTCCTACCCCAGCTGGTTTAAAACAAGATTCTTAGAGTAGCTATGATTAAAAGTGTGAGCCATTTTGTCCACCTTCCACAATATTCTTGAGGACGTGGAAGAAGCACATATGGATGAGAACAAAATACACAGCTAACAGCCATGGTGAGAGACCATGGCCATTTGCTTCCATCACTTCCCAGTCAAATGGGCCACTTTTAACTTTTCAAGTGTCAATTTTCATTCCACCTGATATATGTCTGAGATTTATTTCCCATCTAGAACTCTTTCTTCTCCATGGTTACTACCTCCTCATCGCTCAAATGTTACCTTAAATATTAATTCCCTAAGCCCCCAGATTACAAAGTATCTCAATATTTAAGCATTAGTATGAAAATTTCATGAAATCAGAAAAAGTGTATACAAAATATATTACTGTAGTGCCTGGTAAATTAGGAGGCATTCATCTATTGAACTAGTAATGCACTTTCATTAGAATTAAATAACATATAAATACAAAAAGAATGCCACGTGTTCTTTTGCATATTTCTATCAGATGCTTTTATCATAAGTTCATGTTTAAGCATTAATTCTAATTTTTGAGCTCTTTCATACCTCATATGCTCTTCTGAAGGGCATAGGCATTAAGATCCAAAAAACAATGATGATATTAAGTGCCTACTAGAATTGCCATTGATGAGCTGATGATTCAATTACATATATATATACATGTATATATATATATATATGTATATATATATAGTGTGTGTGTGTGCACATGTGTGTGCACGCACACATCCATATACATGTGTGTGCTGGGGATCAACCAAAGGGCTGAAACCAGGGTTTTGCAACTGGTAATCAAGCATTCAGTCACTAAGTTGCAGCCGTGAGCATCCTTTATGTAGACAACATTTATCATATTTATCCACTAGGGCTCTCTTGAGAATTTCATGCACTGGTTTCATTCCCTTAGCCTGAAGATCATGAAGAGACAGTGATTGCTTTTAAGACTCAGAGCAATGTGCAGAGTAGATTCTAGGATGAACAATGTTTGATATTTACAACTACCTTTGTCTAGCATTTTATGTAAAGTAAAAGGTTCCTATAAATAGATGAGGGAAATATGTAAAACAAAGGTACCTAGTAAAGCAACTATGAATTTTATGAGCCATTGTTTGATTTGGCTGATAAAAATGTGAGTATAATTCACTTACTTCACTAACATCAGACCAAAAGATGTTTTCTAGTAAATTAAGATACTTGATTAAAAAATTTGAAAAATCTATGGTATATGAATGCTAGAAACTGGTGATGAAATCTATGATCTAAGCGTTACAGTTACTTTTACTTTAGAAATCTCAAGAATTTACCATACTCCTTTCATGGAAATTCTGATACAGCAATCTATAGTTTCATATTTTGTAGAATTAATTTACCTAGCATAACTGACAGTGATTTATAGACCACCAATTTTATACATTCTAAATACACTTCACCAAGATTTATATAGTAATAAAAATTTCAGTCATCTTTCACTGGAGTAATATTTCTAAAAAGTGCAAGTCATTGACTTCAATGGAAATTTCTAAAATCCTTAGGAAAATAGGCATTGATTTCAAATATTATATATTCTTATCTATACTCCATCTATCATTGCTATTTGTTACCAATACATTTGTAAAGAATTAATGCCAAAATAATCTATTACCAAATGAAATTTATTCATATTTGAATGAATTATGAGGCTACCTACTGTCAATAACCCACTTTTATGAATACCATATATAAGGGATTACAGTCTGAGAATAGTTCCATAGGACAAAATCTTTTGTGAAAAATAACTACAGTCCAAAGGATTGTGGAATAGCATAAATGGTAGGGTGACTAACAAGCAATTGGCCCTTGGTTCAAATTCTTGTACCAAAAAAGAGAAATCCATTTTGTTTTGATTCATATAACAAAGATAATTATTAAAAAGGTATCTTGTGTTGAAGTTTTTACATAACCTTACTGAGATCATTGTAATCTATATTTATCATCCTAAGTAAAATATTTATGGGTCTGGGTAGATGGGTAGGTGATTTCTAAATGAGTAAAACTAATCACGTCATTTGCAATATAAAGAGATTGCAGGCTACCTACCTCTGTGCTCAATGAATTTTTTTCTTGAAAAATAACTTGTCTTGAATTGAAAACACCTTCATTTATGTAGACAGCAAACGTACTGCTGAAACAATGAGATTATTAATTTTCTTGTTTTATTAAAATTAATATTTATTTTTCTCTCTCTTGAGACTCCAGTCATACAGCAAGTTGGATTGGTACAATTTTAGTAGGAAAATAAACTGTTTAAATGTAGCAGTAAGAAGGGTTTATGAAAGTTCTAATAATCATCTAAAATTTTCTTCTTTGACTTCCATTTCTTAGAAGGTCTCTTGATCCTATATTGCTCTACGTTTTGAAACCACAAAAGGGACGACTTTATCTATATATAATTTTCTCATTTCCAATGTAATATGTGTGTGTGATTTTTTTATCCCAGGCTGTCAGAGATTTTTCACTTGAATACTTTCCCATTTATTTGTTTTTTTGTGTGTTGGTATTAGAGGTTGAATATTTCTTATTGATTTTGTAATTAAATACACATTAAATATGAATCATCCAGGGCACTTGGCTGTGCCTGTGAGCTGTTCTATGAAGTTACAATTTTCCTTTGTCTGAATTGTCCATGAACTTAAAAACAAAAGAAGGCTTTGCTTTGCCCAAACAAAAATATTGGTTATTCACATTTGTATGTCTGCTGTGATTTTTATTGTTACTACTTGTGGTGGTTTTCAATGGATCAAAATATCTTCAGAGACACACTGACTTCTAAATTTCTTCTTAGCATAAAGATCTGTCTCTGGCATGAAAATGGTGTCTATTTAATGACACTGGCCTTTAAATTTAAAGAACAAGGTTAATACTTAGACCTATCTTTGAACATTAAAATACAAATTGTATCTGGACTTAATTAAGTTTGTATAGTTCTAACAAACCTTTATGAAAAGCGGTTTAGAAAAGAAAAGCTTTATTTGGGCTTAATATCCTGGGTTACACTGCATTTTGGTTCTGTGTTTTGGGACCTGTAGCAAACAGAACCTTGGAAGGGTGGAGTGAAGCAGAGGTGTTCACATTAAGGTGTCCAAGAAGCAGAAAGAACAGAGTAGCAGAAAGAACAAAGTAGGGCCCAGGGCGAACATAGCCCTAGAGGGTACATTCTCAGTAACCTACTTCCTGCTCCCCCTTTCTCAGTTAGAGCAAACTTTGGAACTTTCCATCAACTCCCAATAATCCAAACCATTTTGAAACCATCAGTGGACTAATAAATGAATTATGTCGCATGTCCTCATTATGTAACAATCTCTCATTGAGTGGCCCTGACATCAAGGGTTGGAACTTTCAAACCATGAGAGGTATAGGATGACAGTTCATATTGAAGCCAAGTAAAAGAATCTGAGGATAATCAGTGGTTAAAAATAACGTAAAAGGATGTTTCAGCAAAGAGAACTTAGTGGTGAAATGGTGACTTCTTGTGTGACACAAGAGAAACTCCTAAGACTCCCTAAATTCTCTAAGGTTTTAAAATATAAATGGATTTTGTCCATATAATTTTATAAAGGAGTACCACTTATGAAACTAGTCAGATGATATTGCTCTTAAACATATGGGCTCTCATCCATTTATATCTTCTTACAACCCTTACTCACATATTTCGCCATACCAGTCATTTTCTCATGGAAGTGTAGAAGATTTAATAGCACTGTCTCTCTCTCTCTCTCTCTCTCTCTCTCTCTCTCTCTCTCTCTCTCTCTCTCTCTCTCTCTCTCACACACACACACACACACACACATACATAAACTTACACAAAATGAGAATATAAATCTCTCATCAGTTTTTAAACAAAAAAAATCATTCCAATCAACCAATAAATTAAACAAGAGAATCAAATTCAAGACAAACGCAATTAATCTAGTCCCTAAAGTTGCATAATTTTCAATAATTTAGTTAGATGTTTAGTTTATATTTTCTGTGTTTGTTTTATAATTTGTAAACTACATGTAATAAAAAAATACTTACCATACTGAGAACTCCTGCTATGAAAAAAGCCCTTAAAGTTGGTACAAAGTGGGTGCTAAATAGTAATTGCTAAATAAATTTATATTATGAAACCCCATCTTATGCTGCATTGTGACATCTCAGTGACTAATGCATGTTATGTTACTGTGTCCAAACCTATTGCTTGGGTAGTTGGATGGAGTTGTAGCCCATTATTTATTGATGTTATTTGTTGATAATAAAGGATAGTAAATGACTATCTAACTGGCTTAAATATTTGCTACATTACACTTCTTGTGAATTAGTGTTCTATAAACCATTAATGGAAAAGTATACTACAAAGCACTGTGCAGTATTGCACAGTCTGGTACATCTGGTGTGTATTGTCTCATTGTATACAGAGGCCATAGCAGATGATCAACCTATACTACCCAGAATTGGTTAGGTATACTCTGTGTTTCTTACACAATGACAAAATCACCTAGCAATGCATTTCTCACAATGTTACTGCATCATTGAGCTGTTCATGTCTATACAGTGAAATTATACAAAATTCAGTTTAATAAATAAGAATTGAAGCAATGAATCAATAGCTCAGACCTATAATCCTAGCAACATAGGAGGCTGAGATCTGAGGATTGAAATTCAAAGGCAATCCCAGCAAGGAAAGTCTCTGAGACTCTGACCTCCAATTACTATCAAAAAGTTTCAAGTGAAGCGGTAGCTCAGCTCAAGTAGTATATCACAATCTATGAGTAAAAATGGCTCAGGGACAGTGCTCAGGCCCTCAGTCCAAGACCTAGAGTCAGCACACACAAATATATATGAATCACACACCACACACACACACACACACACACACACACACACACACACACACACACACACACACACCAGGTAGCCATATAATTTAATCTCAAAGAAACAAAATATACAAAGCATTACTAGGACCCCAGTGGTTGCTTCTACACACAACTGAATTGCAAATTCATTTTTTCCCTGACAAATTTCCTAGCACTTATTCAACTACTAGCTATTAATTCATTTATTAGCTAATTAATTAATATTACTATAATGGGCTTGAACTCAGAAACTTGAGCTCTTGCTTAATTATTTTGTTCAGGGCTAGTACTTCTAACACTTTCTTTTTCTTTCTTTTCTTTCTTTCTTTCTTTCTTTTTTTTTTTTGGTTGGTAGTGGGGCTTGAACTTTGGGCCTGGGTGCTGGTCACTCAGCTATTCAGCTCAAGGATAGTGCTCTACCACCTGAGCCACCGTGCCACTTCTGGTTTTCTGCATTAATTGAGTATGAATCTCAAGGACTTTTCTGTCCAGCTGGGTTTGAACTGTGATTGTTAGTTCTCAGCCTCCTGAGTAGCTAGGATTACAGTTGTGAACCACTGGTACCTGGCATACTTTTTAAAATATATATTTTTGTCCGGCCATTTACCCTATACTTCCAAACCACCCCTTCCCTTTGGCCCATTTGTTGTTACATTATTATGTGGTTAATCAGGCATAAGAGTCTCAGCAATTTGTCTGGCTGTTTTTGAGCCTGAATCCTAAGATCTCAGACTCTTTAGTATTGAAGAGTATAGGTGTGAATCCCCAGTGTCAAGTTTATTTCTGTTATTATTATAAATTATTATTTTTACTCTTTCCTTCTTTTTAATTACTTTCATACATACTCATTAAACCATACAATTTTATGTATCTCTAAAATTAGCATGACCTAATATCATTGGATTTTTCTTAGGTCTGGAAAATTTATCTGAGATATCTCTGTGTATTTTTATTTTGATGAATATACTACATATTATTAGTCCTCTTGTTATTAGTCTTCTGAAACTTGCTATTTTACTAAAAAGGCTGTGATATTTTTGTTACATGAAATGCATATATCAGAAAAAAGTTAGATCTGCTAAATGAAAGGATTTGCATATTTTCTTATTCTTTTTTGGGGGGAGGGGTCCGGTTGTGGGGCCTGAACTCTGGGCCTGGGCGCTGTCCCTCAGCTCAAGGCTAGTGCTCTAACACTTAAGCCACAGCGCCACATCCAGCTTTTTCCTTTTTGCTTATGTGGTGCTGAGGAATCGAACCCAGGGCCTCAGGCATGCAAGGCAAGCACTCTACCACTGAGCCACCTTCACAGTCCCCAAGGATTTAAATATTTTCAATTTTATTAGATACTACTCAGCAGTTTTTCAGTATGTCTTCACCAACTTATACTGTCAATAAAACCAGATGTATGAAAGTAGTCATTCCACCACTTACTGATAACTTATCACTGAATATAAATTTTCCTAAATCTGAAGAACTTAAAGCAATAGAAAATTATCACCTCACTTTTTCTGTGGGTAAGAACAGAGGAGATGCTCAATTGGGCACTGCTGGCTCCAGATTTTCTCATTGAAGTACAGTGAAATGTCACCTGTGAGTTTTAGCCTTAAAGCCATACCAATAATTGGAAAATCCTCTGCGAAGGTGTTTCATTCGCATGGCAGGTGAAAGATCAGAAGGGAAAGTAGAGACATTTGCCAGTGGAAGGCAAACTGAGAGTGGCTGGTAGCTTTGTAGTCCTGTCCACATGGATTTCTTCAGTGTTCTCAAATAGGGGTGTGGCTTTTCCAAGCATTGAACCACTGAAAGAAAAATTTGAAATGCCCTTTCAGTCTTCTCTAAGAGGACCAAAATCACTTGCATGTCATTGTACTGGTTAGATAGGACAGCCTTCATTCATTTCACATGGCATTTTGCAAGCACATTAATAACAGGAAGCCAGGAGGCTAAATGTAATATTCCATATCCATCCTGCTTTTAGAAATATTACCCTTTTAAACACTGGTTTGTAGCTTTCATTTGAATCTTTCTGTTTGCTTTGAAATTAAGTATTTCTCATTATTTGTTGACATTGACACTTTGTTTATGTTTTCAAAGTTTACTTTTTATTTACTTCTCTCTCTAGGGCTCATTGGTGCATTTTATTATGAGATGTGTTGACTAAATCTAGCAGTCTTAGGCAGTATACTAAATGTGTGACAAGCTTACAGGACAATTTTTGGCTTATGGCATGAATTCAATAGGATGTCTGCACATTTAGTAAAAAATCATACATGTTTCCAGAACAGCAGGACTGAAAAAGCTCACAAAGTTACTTCTACTGATGACTGGATTAAAATATTATCAAATTCATAGTACATAGAAAGTGCTTAAAGAAAAGATTGGAAATAGAATAAGAGAGAAAAGGTCTTAAGATCTCGTATAGATTATAAAAATACATTCACAGCATGTGAAACAGCAAGGCACACTGACAATATGAAAATGAAACAGATCATCCCATCTTATTGCAGGATGATGTGACTCCTTCATATAAGAAAATTACTTTGTAATTGCTAACAAAGACAATCCTTAACTCCCGACACTTACAGCTCTTAATTTTCCTCATTCTTATTACTAAAGTTACATGTCAGTGTGAGGTTTAAGAGGAGAAAGTGAGATGCTAATGTCTTATAATGATTCCTCTCACTAGAATTCTTATGTCAAGCATCCTGACTATGGACAGCAAGAGTGAATTGATTAGAGGCATCTAGAATCATGTCCATTGTCTCTTGAGGCAAAGAATAGTAATGATGTGCCCTTGGCTCTATATTTATATTTTGAGAGGCACAGTAGGACAATAGTAAGCACTAAACTACAGGGAAGAACACCGTGCTTTCTTCAGCTTCATTGATTTTCAGGACAGGTCTATATCCCCTATGTAAAGAATCCACTTCTACTAGATTATAGTTATTTTCTTTTACATTCTTCTTAACGGTACTGGGATTTGAACTCTGGATCTCAAACTTGATAGGCAGTTGCTCTACAACCTGAGCTTGTACCCTTATCCATTGTTTTGCTTTTTATTTATTAGTCAAATTCTCATGCTTTTGCCTGGCATTGCCTCAGAAAATGATCCTCTTACCTAGAGTCTCCAGGATAATTATGGTGACAGGTGCACACCATTACACTCTTACTGACTGAGATAGAGAGGTTGTCTCACTAAGTTTTTGACTGGGATTCCTTTAAACTTTAATCCTCCCTATCTCTGTTCCTGAATTGTTGGAATTCTACAAATTGGATGCAATGTGCTCTAGAGGTTGGAAATTTGATAAGTATACCATGCTTCCATGGGCAGGGATAGGATAGTGAATGGCAGACTAGGTTTATTTGCAGCTGTTCTCTTCTGTTTTGTCATTCAGATTCTTTCAGTGTCCTAGAGTATGAATTGAACTTCTAACTCCCAAAAAATTTGTTCCCTATATGGGTATTGAAATGTTCAAAACTTCCTTGAATCACTCACTCAGGATTTGAAAAAATATTGACAACATGAATTATTGTAGGTATTCCAAGTGTTTGTTCAATCCAAAAATCTAAGTGGTACAGATAGTTATTTGTGTCTGTTTACCTATATGCATATAAGTAGCATCTCAAAATACATTATGTCCAAAACATTTGTTAATGTACATATATTTATTCATTTCAATAAGGGGATTCCATTTGATTTAGGGATAAACCATTGTTATTTTGCTGGAAATGTGGAGAGGAATTAAAGTGGAATCTCTCCTACATGAATGGAGGTTTTTGTATCTAAGTTAATACAAATTAAAAAAAAACATTTCTCTTTATGAATCATTTGGTTCTTAGGACCAACTGAAACTCATTTGATATTACCATGGCAAAAATCAGTTACTCAATGAAAAGTGGGACTTCTATGAAAGTTGCAAACATATATTTCAACTATACAAAGACATTAGGTTTAAAACAGGCAGATAAGTTACAGTAGATCATCAAACACATTTAGATGAAAATTATACCATTTTGCACTTAAAACATATACATACTGTAAATGCCAATTTAATGTCGAAAAAGTTATTATGAATTAGTATCCTGCAGACATTGTTGACAAGGTCTTAATAAGCAGATTTCTTATCATGACCTGGAGTTGCTCTGGTTATTAGTCAGAAGCCTCTTTGGAGAAGTTATATTAAATTTTTATAACAATTGTGTGTGTGTGTGTGTGTGTGTGTGTGTGTGTGTGTGTGTGTGTGTGTGTGTGTGTGTGTGTGTGCCCATCCTGAATTCAGGCTTGAATTCAAGGTTGGGGCCCTGTCTCTTAGCTGTCTTGCTAGAGACTGGTGATCTTCAACTTGAACCACAGTTCCACTCCTCCCTCTTTGTTAGTTAACTGAAGAAAAGCAGCTCAAAATTTCCTGCCCAGGCTAGCTTCAAATGTGACCCACAGATCCCTCACAGGCATGGGCCACCAACTCAGCTGCTGCTCCTCCTCCTCCCTTCTTCCCCACATCCTTCCTTTCATCTTCCCCACCTCTTTCAGTTTATTTTTCTCCAAATCTGAGATGTTAACTACAGCCAGGCCTTCACAGTATCATTGAAGACACACATCCAGTCCTTTATTCTCTGGTTACGGTTCAAAATAAGGTCTCACATTTCACCAGGGTGAGTCTAGACCATGATCTTCTTATACAGTTGAGATGAAAGATGAAACCACCACAAATTAGGATAAAGTTCTGCAAACATTTCCCAGACAGGTCTCAAATTGTGTTTCTCACAGTCTCTTAGTTACATATAGCATTTATTGTCAGTCACATGAGTATATTTGTGAAGAAATACAAACCAGAGCCATGATGCCTATTTCACAAATATGAAAAAAATAATTACTGGGAAAATGTAGTGAGCAGTTACCAAAGGATCTCTAACAGGAACAAAAGATCCTGGTTTGTAATCCAAAATCAGACTCTCACTGTATGTTTTATGTGAGGTGTATCACTTACTTTGTGCTATTTTGTTGTGGCACACCTAGGCGACCTCCATGCACACTTGATGTGGCTATTTTGCCATTGTTTAAGCCAGCAGTCTGTGTTACTTCAAACACTGATTTTTAACAAATGCATACTAGAATCGAGTTATCTTTATTCTGTGTCCTCTGCATTACTACGGCAAAGGGTGGGTCCATCATAAAGTCGAGCTCAATAATCATAATAAGGCATACCTAAATCATACCAGTAAGACCTCTATTAGATATTAGCCCATTCAATCCTATTTTATCCCCTCTAGTTCTCCAGTTAATTAGTTCTTTGATCTCTAGAATGACAGTTCCCCTTCCTCAACACATGGGCTAATACTCGAACAGCTATGGCATAATTTCCAGAAAAGAATGAATAAGTGATGCAAATATATGAGAGTTTACACAAATTCACAGCTACAAATCGATGTGTCCTATAATACTTATTATTAATAGTATTATACAAATACATGTGTATATTATTTTTACAGTGAATCATTAAATTTAAGTAAATATATTATAGAATTTAGAGGTAATTGAAAATGAAAACAGTCTTTGATTTTACATTTCTTTTTATTATTTTTTTTATTGTGAAAATACCATACAGACAGGTTAAAATTACATGGGCAAGGTAATTAATACATTTCTTATCAAGCATTGTTGCCTCCTCCTTTGTTTCCCCTTCTGATCCCTTCCAATCCCCCCCCCCCCCGCCAAAGTTGTAAAGTTCGTTTTTCGACCTAACAATTTGTACATCCCATTGTTGCAATGTGTCCATCTGTATCCCTATTTAAACAGTTTGTTTTGGCCCTTCCCCTCCATACATTTCTTTTTTTGATGAAAGTCACTATAACCCATGTGATTTCCATTTGTCATATTTTAATATTATGTGACAAGGTTTGAATACATTTTGAGTGAGATTTTAATACTTAGCAATATATGTATATATATATATATGAATATTTTTGAGTTAATTATAATTCTGCAATTTTTATTTACAATGACAGTCAAAACTTATTTACAATAAAGAAAAAGACAGTCAAAATTAGGACATTATTATCAGCCAAATATTTACCAATAATTCCAGTTAACTGATCACATTCTGAATGAAAGTAAAAATGTTCAGGTTATTTCATTGGCTAGAGGATACAGTATAACACATTCAATTGTTGAAATGAAAATGATGTATCCTAAATTCCTATTTAAAAAGTGATTTGCATTTCAAACACTTTTAATTGTTACTTAAAAGTGACTAATTTATTATTAATCTCTTAACTTGTTAAATTAGTACTCTGCAAAATGTATGACATTGAGAAATTCCCAAAGGAAAATAAGCAATAATAATCATTTGATGAAATAGTTTAGGAAATTGTCCTATTACCATAATTCAATTTCCATATGTACTACCTATATCATAGCATATGAACTTAAAGAGACACTGTAAGTAATTTCTTCTCTAGAATATGGAAATCTGAAAGAAATCCTGGTTTTTAAAATAAGGTCAGTTTTATAACTTTGTAAAGTCATTGAAGAGCTTGATAGCCAAATAAACACACCTAAATCTCAGAAAAAACACATCCATTCTACAGGAAGAAAGGAGGTAATCTCTGTTCTTATTTAAGTAGATGTATTAAAAACTAATAAAGTGCTTTTCAGTCACTGTGCAACTTTTAAGGTCTGTAGAAATCACAGTTTGTACTTTCATGCTTATTATTTATCTAGAAAAAAAGTAGACTGTTCAACATATATGGAACAATATATGTGCTAATGTATATGTGATCACCATTTAAGAGGAAAGGTTGCAAAAACAATGTCTAATAATTTTCTAAAAAATAATACTAAATTGTCCAGCTCTTGTTCAAAACCTCAACACTGACTCTTTAGGTAAAATGAAAGTCTAATTGACCAACTTGACATTTTCTTCTCGAAAGCATGCCTGTTGGACATCCAGGAAACTGCCATCTCCTAATGAAGTTGTAGTCAAGGGGTGTGATTAATGATAGTACAGAGGATATGCAAGGGAATTAGAAAAGTCAGAACCTACTTATGCAAAAAGAGAAGATACTGGCATGTTCTCCATATGCTAAATATACCTTAAACAAAAATTTAAGGATCAGGAAAAATGCAGATTAAAAATTTTCAAGTAACTAATAGCAAAAGTAAGCTAGGTATCTGTAATAATGTCAGGAAAAAGAGCAATTAGACTTATAATATTTCCAACAATAAAGTTTGCTATCTTATTACATGTGTGTATAATAAACACATTATCTATAGTGAAAACCTGAACTTCAAAATATATGGAATAGTAACTGATATAATCCATGCTACATACATATCTATAGTTGGGAAAAATCAACTCTTTTCACTATTGCTTAGAGTAGTGGAGGATAAATTACTAAGTGTGTAGAAAAACATAAGCCAACTAAATTAAATCAAAATTTACAGAAAACTACATCAATAACAGCAGAACCTATGTCCTTCAATGTTTATGTGTGTATTTCTCCATAAGAAAGAATATTTTGAGCCATGCAACAAAGCTCAAGGCTCAAAAGAACAGAAATTACAAAAAGACATCCTTACATAATAATTGGATTGTTGTAGAAAAATTTGATGAAGATGTGTAGAAGTTAAAAGTCCACTTTTACATAATACGTAGGTCACAGAGGAATTTTCCCAAGGAAATTTAGATCACATGTACCTAAATAAATGAGAATAAGATTCATGTCCTATGAGATGCCTTTAAAGCAGCAATTCCAACATTAAATATTTACAATGGTGAATTATGAAGTAGAACTCTGTGATGTGCACAAATGCAGCAATGATTTTAACAAATTGAATAAGCAAATGGTCATGCAACTGCACTTTTTCATGCTTCTCCAGATCATAATTTCTAAGCTTAATATTTTTTTTATTCCAATTAAGGCACTATTGGTACTGCTAGACTACTTACAGAATTGCACAAGAGGAGGATTTCCCTGTTAGGGACTCTGAGTCTTGTTGTTGTATAGGAGATTGTTTCTGATTGGACTACATACCCTTCTATAAAAAAACAATTTGCATTTTATTTCTGTTCCATAGGTTGCCTTGTGACTTCTGAACTGGTAAGTTAATTTTAAGAAAAAAATCCTAGAGACTTGTCTATGAAATTTATTTTTTTACTTGCTGGTCAAACCCAATTTGGGTTTATTTCACTTTGGGGTATTGGGGGTATTTCACTTTGTATTTTCACATTTCATGTTGGATTACTTCAAGACCTATCCAACCTTATTATCCAATAAATTTCCATAGCTTGGTGCCTTTTTTCTCAAATAGTCTATAATATTTGCTGCAGACAGTCTTGACCTCCATCTACAATTTAGGGTCCTGTCTTATTTATTTTAAACTGGAGATCCTGAGAGATATGTCCATACTATACAGCCTAATAGCCATGTCAGTAGTCATACTTGAATGAATGCCTTCTATGCCACCCAACATTGTAATTCCCTCTGAATGGTAAACTTGGAAGAAGCAATAATACACATTTGGCTTTGAGGATGCTGTGCAAACATGCACTAGGATAGAACTCTGAAACTTCATAAGGCTTATATCCCATGTGAAGAGATCATATAGGCATGAATGTGATGATTAGGGCATAATTTGTCCTTTGCAGGGGACCATGAAGTTTTTTTATTCTTCTTTATAAGGATAAAAGCAATGTGTTAATTAGTTGTGGTTGTCCCAAGAATGTAAGAAGAATCACTAGCCAATTAGGATAGAGGTCATGAAAGAGGAAATCACACCATCCTGTTGTGTTCTGATCCCCTTCTGTCATTTAATCTTGAATGTTTGCATGCAGACATTGAGAGTATTTCTCAGACACTGAGCATTTGCAATTGTTATACTCTTAATGATCTGTTATGAACATCATTTCTATATGCCACTAATGACAATATATTATATAAATGTAAGTTATTTTAAACTTGTATGCAGGACTTTACAAATATTTCTGTAAAACAAGGGTATACATATAAAGAGACATCAACTTTTATAATTGGTCTTATAGATGAGTTTTTATTACATAAGAATTATTTACAAAAATATTTCTTCATAACCTTGAAGATATTTTCACATTTTTGTAAGTTTGTCATTCTGAGAATAAACACCTTTATGAGAAAATGAGTCCATTTTCTTTTAAATTATGTGTGTGACTAGAATTATAAGATGTTATGAAAATTATAAGATGTTATGTCAGGATACAGGTGGACCCATTGCGCCAATGAGATGTAAAAGATGTTATGTCAAAAATAAACTTTACAGCTTTGGCATGGGGAGGGATGGGGGGGAGATGGGAAGGAATGGGAAGTGGAAATAAAGGAGGAGACAACAATGCTTGATAAGAAATGAACTCATTACCTTGCCCATGTAATTGTGATCCTCTGTACAGTATTTTCACAATAAAAAATCCCACAATAACATAATAAGATATAATAATGTGATAATATATCACAATAATATAATGATAGCGATATAATATGTTCTATATATAGTAATATAATATTAGTAATTGTCATAATAATTACTATTATCACTGATACAATTCACATACCATAAATTTACCTATTAAAGTATACAATTCAATAATCTCTAGTACATTCAGAAAAAGAAAAAGAAAAATTCAGAGGTTAAAAAGAAGATATTACCACTAATAGAGGCATTTGGGTGCTTCTCTTCAATTGCATTCTTTCTCTTTATTGCCCAAAAGCAGACTGTTCTACAGTGCTGGATGTCTTTCTCAATGCTCTATTGCAAATAGATCTCTAAACTATCTTTGTAAACTCCAGAACTGAATCATGCAGTATATATTCTATCATATTCTTTCAATTAGTCATTTTACAATTGTCAGAGGTACACTTGCTTAATAGATATAATTGTATATCATCCATTTCTACAGCTGTGAACAGTTGTCCATGCTCATAGTCATCCAAATATCTTCCATTTTTATAATTATATTTATCAGTTCTCTGAATATGACACTACTGGTTTCCCAGAGCAGATATGCAAGAATGTATAGGCCTAACAGGAAGCCCTCTGATTTTGAAGTAAAGACAATTTTCATTTACATTTGTAAAGTTAAACTACTTACTACCTGTTTAAGCCTATTTATACTTTCATCAGCAGAACATGTTTATTGTATATCTTTTCCTTAATATTTATTATCTAAGGCTTAATTCTTGAAATTTACAAAATTTTGCTAACTAATAAAATTAAACATCCTTAGATAAATGATCTATTATTTGAACTTTCCTCTTCCATTGGCCTTTTTTTCTTTATTTCCTCCTTGGTTTTAGAGCGCTCAAAGACTTGTATGCTTGGGATTTTTCTTGTGATTACAAGATGATACCGTCAGGGCTGGGAAGGTGGCTCAGTGGTAGGGTGCTTGCCTTGCATGCATGAGGCCCTGGGTTCGATTCCTCAGCACAATATAAGCAGAAAAAGCCGGGAATGGTACCGTGGCTCGGGGTAGAGCTCTAGCCTTGAGCGGAAGAGGTAAGGGTCAGTGCCCAGGCCCAGAATATAGGCCCCATGACTGACCAAAAAAAAAAAAAAGATGATACTGTCATATATTTAATTTATGGGTTCCCTTTTCTCCTAGAACTTACATATTATGTACCATGCAAGTCAAAATTCTAACAAAGAGCCAGGTGCCGGTGGCTCATGCCTGTAATCCTAACTACTCAGGAGGCTGAGATCTGAGGATCAAGGTTCAAAGCCAACCCGGGCAGGAAAGGCCGTGATACTCTTATCTCCAATAAACCACAAGAAAACTGGAAGTGGTGCTGTAGCTCAAGTGGTAGAGAGCTAGCCTTGAGCTGAAGAGCTGAGGGATAGAGCTCAGGCTCAGATTTCAAGTGGCATGACCTACAAATATATATATATATATATATATATATATATACATATATGTATATATACATATATATCCATATATCTATATATGGATATATATACATATAAAACAAAGAACAATATGGCTATATCTATAATGCCATCAATTGGGAGGCTGAGACAGGAGGATTAGAAATTGAAAGTCACCTGGGCAATTTAGTGATACACCTAGTCAATTAGTGAAACAAAAGAATACCAAGAAAATATTAAGTATTTGTATTATTTTGTGAATAACTTGATAAAGTAGAATGGCTATGGATTCTATTCACTGTGAGAAAATATGTTAAGGATGAGTAAGTCGGGGCTAATACAGACCATCAGTCAAACAATATTTGTCATTTAAATGTAATATTTCTTTTTTTTTAGGGGGGCGTGGGAGGTCCAGTCGTGGGGCCTGAATTCTGGGCCTGGGCGCTGTCCCTCAGCTCTTCGCTCAAGGCAAGCGCTCTACCACTTGAGCCACAGTGCCACTTCCGGCTTTTTTCTTTTTGCTTATGTGGTGCTGAGGAATCAAACCCATGGCCTCGAGCATGCAAGGCAAGCGCTCTACCACTGAGCCACCTTCCCAACCCCTAAATGTAATATTTCAATAGTGCAATATTTAATACTTTTATTAGTACAATATTTTATTTACTTTGATGTTTTCACCGATCTTTAAGTGAAAGAAAATATATCCAATTCAATGTGTATTAAAATCAATTTCATTTAGAGTTTGCTTTTCTTATCTTTTGGCATATTTGGTACTCAGACACGTTTCTTATAACAAGTGAATATGAAGTTGAGCATTTCAACTACCAGAAAGTCACCACATTAACAAGCTCATTTGATACAGTCAGGCTCAATGGTAAAAAAAAATAAATAAATAAAAAAGAAAGAAAAGAAATTTAAAATGACCTCTTTACTATCAAGGCCCATGGGTTGTTTAAAAATAAATACTTTGCTCTGGTGGCTAGGCTCTTGTTGATTATCCTATTCTACTATGACAGTACCAGCAAGTAAAGAAAGTAGCAGAGCGTGTGCCGTGGTTAAATCTAACATCAGATTGTGAAAGCAAGATACAGATATGAGAAATTAAGACTGTTAATATCATCTCAAAGTTATTTAATGGTCACTTTATGCAAATACAGACTACCTTCTTTAAACTAACCAATCATGAGCAGAGTAAGAAATTGAGCTTGGCCAATAAGAACAGAGGGGACGGGCTTTCTGTCTTAGGGATAAATAAGAAGCAACCCTCCTACTCTGTGTGCCTGTATGTGAAGGATGCACCCTTTTGGACTGAAGTTAATTTTGCCTTGCTGAGACAATTCTTTGTTTTCGTGTCTTTTTGAGACTTTGGTGGTTTTTGCAGAGCATTTTTACAACACAACTAACACAGAATGTTTGAATACTTGAAAATTCACCATCAGGTTTCCTGATAATGTAAGTACATCAAATCCTTGCAGGTAGAATACCTAGAATGTTGTAATACCTGGCATGAATTTCTAACACAGCTCTTCCTCTGTCTTTTCATTTCTTCCATGTCATATTTGCTTCCTTGTGTTTTACAGTTAGATATAGAGATAAAATTACACAAGTTTATAAATTTAAAAAATAAGCTTGTCGAATAAAGATGGTTTCTAGGACAGAGAAAGAATATAGGTTCTCAACCAGGCTCATCAATTTGTTAATTTCATGTGAGTGAATCAGGAGCAAAGGGGGCCATTAGAATAGAATCATTGGGCCAAGCAGCAGTGTTTTGGTTTTTTGTTGTTGTTGTTGTTGTTTTTGTTTTTATTTTGTTTTTAACCCCCTCAGTAATCTACTGGATGTGAACTTTCCCTATTAACATATGCCCTTTAAGTGGCTCTCTGAAACTAAGATGCAGCTTGAAGGCATTTACAGTTGGAGGCTGATTTCTGACAGCTGGGCTAATGCATGATTCATTGAAGGAAGTGACATGCATTGGGCAGTTCCTCTCTACATCCATCATAGTATGCTTTTGCAGGGTCCATGTTCCCAGTAATGAGAGGCATTTAGTGGTACTAAAAGTAAAAAGGATAATATCATGAGAAAGGAGCAAAACCAGGATTATAGAATAAAAATGTGTTCAGAGAGTTTCCAAGGGGGGGAGGGTAGTGGGGAGGATTGGGTGGGGGTGAGGATGGGAAGGGATGGGAAGGGGCAACTAAGGAGGAAGGTACAATGTTTGATAAGAAATGTACTCATTATCTTGCCCATGTAATTGTAACCCCTCTCTACAGTATTTTCACAATAAAAAAGAGAGAGAATCACCATACACACATAATTTTAAGCAGGATGAATGGTATAATTATCAGACAAGAGTTTAAAAGTAAGGCAAGATGTTACTAATTAAAAAATCCCCCACAGTATAACCCGTACTTTCACTGTATTTAATGTCGGTATAATTTGTGGAGGGGAAGGGGAAAAACAAGTCATTTAAATAGGGATACAGGTGGACCCATTGCAACAAAGAGAAGTACAAGTCGTTACGTTGAAAACGAACTTTACAACTTTGGTGGCGAGGTGGGGCGGGGAGGATTGGGTGGGGGGCCGGGGAGGATGGGAAGGGATGGGAAGGGGAAACAAAGGAGGAGGCTAAAATGCTTGATAAGAAATGTACTCATTATCTTGCCCATGTAATTGTAACCCCTCTCTACAGTATTTTCACAATAAAAAATAAAATAAATAAATAAATATTTAAATATATTAAAGAGTAATTAAATTTCCAAAATGGAAATTATGTCATAAGAAAGGCTGAATGTTTCTTCAAAAGGTTTACGATCAGGTCTCTGTTACAAAACACTCTTTTTTTTCTTTTTTTTTTCTTTTGTTTTTCAATTTAATTTAATTTCATTTGTGAACATACTGTGCAGAGGGGTTACAATTACATGGGCAGGATAATGCGTACATTTCTGACCAAGCATTGCAGCCTCCTCCTTTGGTTTACCCTTCACATTCCTTCCCAGCCTCCCCTTGCCCCCCAATCCCATTCCTTCTCCTCCCCCCCCTTCCCGACCCTCCCCCCGCACCGACGTTGTAAAGCTTGTTTTGGACATGACAACTTGTACTTCTCATTGTTGCAACAGGTACACCTGTATCCTTAAACAACTGGTTTTTCCCCATCTCCTCCACAAGTTATACTGACATCAAATACAGTGAAAGCAGGGGTTATACTGTGGGGGAGGGACATACAAAGCAAAAAAGAGATAATCTTATAAATGCGTTACAAACATATGCATGAAAGAAAAAAAAACATTAAAATACATATCTAAGGGTTCATTTTCCTGACCTCACATTATCTGACCTTTTCCGCTTGACTCATACATATACTAGATATTGCAAATAAGGGAAACCATGGGACCTATGCTTCTTTGGGCCTGGCTTACTTCACTTAATATAATTTTTTCCAAGTTTTTCCATTTCCTAACAAATGGGGCAATGTCATTCTTTCTGATGGAGGCATAGAATTCCACTGTATGTATATATACCACATTTTCTTGATCCATTCATATACTGAGGGGCATCTGGGTTGGTTCCATATCTTAGCTATGGTAAATAATGCTGCAATAAACATTGTTGTGCTGGTAGCTTTAGTGTGGTCTTGTTTGTAAACATTTGGGTAAATGCCCAAAAGTGGGATTGTTGGGTCATAGGGGAGTTCTATGTGAAGTCTTTTCAGGAAACTCCATAATGCTTTCCAAAGTGGTTGAACAAGTTTACATTCCCACCAACAATGAAGTAAGGTTCCTTTCTGTCCACATCCCCTCCAGCATCTGTTGTTGTTAGAGTTCATAATTTTTGCCATTCTAACTGGGGTGAGGTGATATCTCAATGTTGTTTTGATTTGCATTTCTTTTATGGCTAGGGATGTTGAACATTTCTTCATGTGTCTATTGGCCATCCTTCTTTCTTCTTCAGAGAAGTTTCTCTTAAAGTCTTTCACCCACTTATTTATTGGGCAGTTGTTTCTTTGTGGAGTTGTTGTTGGGTGGTTTAATTTTTGAGTTCCAAGTATATTTTAGATATGAGACCCTTGTCCGTTCTATGGCTAGTAAAGATCTTCTCCAAATCCGTGGGCTTTCTATTGATCTTGCTAGCTATGTCATTTGCCCTGCAGACGCTCTGCAACTTTATGCAATCCCATTGGTCCAACCTTTCTTTGATTTGTTGTGATTCCGGGTCTCTATTCAAAAAATTTCGGCCTGAGCCAAGGAGACCTAGGGTTTCTCCTATTCCATCCTGTAATGTTTTCAGAGTGTCTGCTTTGACTTCAAGGTCTTTGATCCATTTGGGGTTTATTCTGGTGCAGGGTGATATATAAGGATCTAGCTTTAGTTTTCTGCATGTAGTTAATCAATTTTGCCAGCACCATTTACTGAAGAGGCTGTCTTTCTTCCATTCTATTGTTTTAGCTCCTTTATCGAAGATTAGATGGCTATCCGTCTGTAGGTTCATTTCTGGGTTTTCAATTCTATTCCATTGGTCCTGAGGTCTGTTCTTATGCCAATACCAAGCTCTTTTGATTACTATGGCTTTATAATAGAGTTTGAAATTTGGTATTGATATTCCTCCAGCAGTGTTCTTTCCGTTGAGGAGTTTTTTTGCTATTCGGGGTCTTTTATTGTTCCATATGAATTTTTGGATTGTCTCTTCTATTTCCTTGAAGAATGAGGTTGGAAGTTTGATAGGTATTGCGTTGAATTTGTAGATAGCCTTGGGAAGTACTGCCATTTTCACGATGTTAATCTTGCCAATCCAGGAGCATGGGCGGTTTTGCCATTTTTTAAATTCTGTGTGCATTTCCTTTT
This sequence comes from Dipodomys merriami, assembly GCF_024711535.1. Lineage (NCBI taxonomy): Eukaryota > Metazoa > Chordata > Mammalia > Rodentia > Heteromyidae > Dipodomys > Dipodomys merriami. Next base: position 47,483 of record NW_027203133.1, read on the forward strand.
TCAAGATTTTAAAGTTTTCATCATAGAGGTCCTTCACTTCTTTAGTTAATTCCTAGGTATTTTATTTTTTTTTGGGACTATTACAAATGGAGTTGCTTTCCTAATTTCAGCCACCAATTTCTCATTGTTGGCATACAGAAAAGCCATTGATTTTTGGGGGTTAATTTTATAACCTGCTACTTTGCCAAAGTTTTGAATCAGCTTGAGTAATTTGGGAGTGGAGTCTATGGGATTCCTTAAATACAAGATCATGCCGTTTGCAAAGAGGGAGAGTTTTATTTCTTCTTTCCCTATTTGGATCCCCTTTATGTCTGCATCTTGTCTTATTGCTGTAGCTAGGCATTCTAATACTAGATTGGAGAGAAGTGGAGAGAGTGGGAATCCTTGTCTTGTTCCTGAGTTAAGAGGAAATGGCTTTAGTTTTTCACCATTGAGTATAATGCTGGCTGTAGGTTTGTCATATACAGCCTTTATTGTATTGTGGAATGTTCCATGGATTCCTAATTTTTCCAAAACCTTCATCATGAAGGGGTGTTGGATCTTGTCGAATGCTTTTTCTGCATCTATTGAGATAACCATGTGGTTCTTATGCTTGCTCCTGTTGATGTGATGAATAATATTAATTGATTTGCGTATATTGAACCAGCTTTGCATCCCTGAAATGAATCCTGTTTGATCGTGGTGTATGATTTTTTTGATGAATTGTTGAAGTCGATTGGCCAAAATTTTGTTGAGAAGTTTTGCATCAATATTCATCAAAGAAATGGGTCTATAGTTCTCTTTCTTTGATGAGTCCCTGCCTGGTTTTGGGATGAGGGTTATGATGGCTTCATAGAATGTGTTCGCTAGTGAGCTTTCTCTTTCAATTTCATTGAAGAGTTGGAGGAGTATTGGTGTGAGCTCTGCTTTGAAGGCCTTGTAAATTTCCGCTGTAAATCCATCTGGTCCTGGACTTTTCTTAGATGGGAGGTCTCTTATTGCTGTTTCTATTTCAGTGCTTGATATGGGCCTGTTAAGCTGGTTTAACTCATCTTGGTTTAGTTTTGGCATGTTAATATTTGCTAGGAAATGGTCAATTTCTGTCAAGTTCTCAAACTTATTATCATAATGTTTTGAGAAGTATTCCCTTATAATGTTCTGAATCTTGGTTGTTTCTGTGGTGATGTTTCCATTCTCATCTCTGAGTTTAATAATTTGGGTGTCTTCTCTTCTTTTTCTGATAAGATTTGCTAAGGGTCTGTGAATTTTGTTAATTTTTTCAAAGAACCAACTCTTTGCTTTGTTGATTCTTTCTATAGTTTTTTTGGATTCTAATTCATTTAATTCTGATTCAATTTTGATTATTTCTTTCCGTCTACTGGATTGGGGTTTATCTTGCTGCTCTTTTTCAAGGAGGTTTAGATGTGTCATTAAATTGTTAGTTTCAGGTTTCTCCAAATTGTTGATGTAGGAGCTCAGAGCTATAAACTTGCCTCTGAGTACTGCCTTTGCTGTGTCCCAGAGGAGCTGGTAATTTGTGTGTTCATTTTTGTTGAATAGCATGAGCATTTTAATTTCCTTTCTAATCTCTTCTAAGACCCACTCATGATTCAGCGGTGTGTTGTTCAATCTCCATGTGATGCCGGCTTTCTTTGGTGGCTTTTGGTGTTGAGTTCTAATTTTATTCCTTTGTGGTCAGAGAGAATGCAAGGTATCACTTCAATGTTTCTGAATTTAGACAAGTTTGCTTTGTGGCCTAAAATGTGGTCTATTTTAGAAAACGTTCCATGTGCTGCTGAGAAAAACGTGTATTCTGATGCTGCTGGGTGAAATGTTCGGTAGATGTCTGTTAAGTCAAGTTGATCTATGCAGCTGTTTAGATCTGCGGTTTCTCTGTTGAGTTTTTGCCGAGTTGATCTATCTAGTGGGGAGAGTGGTGTGTTAAAATCCCCAACAATTAATGTCTTTGTATCTATATGGGATTTGAGGGAAAGTAGTGTTTCTTTGATAAATTTGGGTGCTCCATTGTTTGGCAAATAGATATTTAGAATTGTAATATCCTCCTGAAGAAGAGATCCTTTAATTAGTATGTAGCGACCTTCTTTATCTCTTCTCAGGAATTTTAATTTGAAGTCTATTTTACCTGATATTAGGATTGCAACTCCCGCCTGTTTATGGGGGCTGTTTGCTTGGTAGATTTTGTTCCAGCCTTTAACATTGAAAATGTGTTTGTTTTTACAGGTAAGATGTGACTCCTGCAGGCAGCAGATAGAAGGGTCTTGTTTTTTAATCCAACTACACAGTCTATGTCGCTTAGTTGGACAGTTCCGTCAATTAACGTTAAGAGATAGGACTGAAAGGTATTTGGGAGTTCCTGCCATGTTATCCACCTTTTTGGGGGCTGCAAAAATGGGTTCTTCCTATGGTTCTTGGATTCTCAGTTTGGGTGCAGTTTCTTGGCCTTTATTGAGGTCTTGTTGGTTTTCTTTGTGTAGGACATCTTTACGAATCTTTTGTAGGGCTGGTTTGGTGGAGATGTATTGTTTCAATTTTTCTTTGCTATGGAAGGTTTTTATTTGGCCTTCAGTTATGAAGGAGATTTTAGCTGGGTACAGTATTCTTGGTTGATAGTTGTTTTTTTTTTAGGGCATGGCATACATCATTCCAGGCTCTTCTTGCTTTGATTGTCTCTGCTGAGAAATCTGAGGTGATTCAAATTGGTTTCCCTTTATAGGTGATTACCCTTTTCTCCTTGATAGCTTTAAGGATCTATTCCTTGGTCTGAGTTGATCCTGTGTGTATTATAATGTGACGGTGGGATGTCCTATTCTGGTCTGGTCTATTTGGAGTTCTAAAAGCTTCTTGTATCTGAATAGGCCTATCTTTTTGTATGTTTGGGAAGTTCTCTGCTAGGATCCTGTTAAACAAATTTCCTAGACCTTTAACTTCTGTTTCTAGGTGCTCCTCTACACCCATTATCCTTAGATTAGGCCTTCTGATGGTGTCTTCCAGGTGTTGGATAGATCTATTATAGTTCTTGGACTTGTCTTGGATGGTTGTATATTCTTTGTCTATAATATCTAGGCTGTCTTCAATCCCTGAGATTCGATCTTCTGCATTGTCTAACCTGCTCTCAAGACTCTCTACTTTGTTATTTGTCTCTTTCCCTTCTAATTGGTCAGCTTTGATGGCTTCAAGTTCCTTGTTGAAGTTCTGTTTTAGGTCTTGTATGAATTTCATTACTTCCTTAATTTGGTGTTCAGTGTTTGTTCTCAAATCACTTAGTTGATTGGTTATGGTTTCTTTGGACTCCCATTCCTTCTGTTGGGTTCCATTCAGCATTCCCTTTGTGGTCTCTCTGACTTCCTTCAGCTCTTTGTTAATGGATTCCATGAATGCCTTTAGTGATCTTTGTGTATTCTCTACCTGGTCTCTCAATTCCTGTATTACTCTTTGATTAGCTTCCTTCTGTTCGTGGGATTCCTGTAGTTCTCTTTCCTCCCGTTTGTGGGAATCCTGCAGTTCTCTTTGAGTGTCCTCAGCCTACTCATGCCATTCCTCTCTTTCTCTTTGAGTATTCTCAAGTTGTTCACGCAAATCCTGTATCAGCTTTTGAGTAGCTTCCTTACGCTTATGATATTCCTGTATAAGCTTTTGGGATGCCTCCTCTCTCTCCCTTTCACGCTCATACAGAATCCTTTGTAAGTTTTCAAACTTCTCATTTATCATGTTTGCCAGCAGTGTTTGTAGAGCTATTTGGGAACTCTCCTCTGGATTATTCATTATCGGTTCTGACCCCTGATTATCAAGATTGGGAATTGAGATACCTGGATTAGCCATCTTTCTTGTGTTTTTCTGGCTTACTCTGCCCATTTGAGAGGAAAATAGCACCAGTTTTGTGCTAGAACACTATCTTAAGGCAACCATCAACCAAAGTTTGCATTTGTACAGTCAATAGTCTACAGATACAATCTAGTTCAACAGATACATCTATTCAACATGAAACAACGATATGTTAATGGGCTTTGAACCGCAGAGAAGAATTTGGAAAACCAGAAATTTTTAGGGTTAGGGAGAGATGTGGGTAAAAAATAGGAATAGATTGGTGTTGGGAGGCACAGGGAGAGTTAACTATGTCCTAATCTCAATGCAGGAAAAAGGTTGGGTAGGATGCAAGTAGAGAGAGAGAGAAAAAGAAGAAAGGGAAAGGAAATTAAAAGAGACCTGAAAAAAATAGAAACGTAAAAATTAATATAATTATGGAGATTAAAAGATCATCTATTTAGAGAGGAATGTGAATATATTGAGAAAAGGGGAGGGACATAGAGGAGATGTGAAAAACTTAAAAAAATGCTTAAAATACTATATAGGTATAAAGAGGTAGTATTGCTATTAAGGAATTTAAGTCTCAGAGGTTTTGAATTGAGTAATAAATTTGTGGATTAAGTGTGTACACAATGGGGGATTGGGTCTACTAGTTAACTACGGGTTTATTTGAGGATGTGCAGGACAAGAGTTAAGTCACATAAAGAAGATCAAAAGAGAGGAAAAGGTAGAAAGGATAAGAAAGGGATAAAAAAAGATCAGAAGTTCAGTAGAGCTAGACAAAAAACAAAAAGATAGTTAAGAAAGAAAGAAAAAGAAAGAAGACAAGAAAAGAAAGGAAAACTCACATTCACGTATTCCTAAAATAAAAAATATAAGAGGAAAAAAAAGTTACTCGAAAACAATTATTTTTTCAAAAAAGGCAAAAATAAAGATTAATAAAAGTTCTAGAAAAGGAAAAACAATTTATATATATATATATAAGGTACCAAAAAAAGAAGAAGAAGAAGAAGAAGAAGAAAAAAAAATTCTTTGATTTTTTTTTTTTTTGATTTTTTTGGGAGGGGTGGGAAGAATCCTGTATCTCCCTTTTGTCTGTAACCAGCCTCTTGTTGGAGTCTCTGGTCAGCTTGAGGTCTTGTGGCTTGATTGGTTTCTTAAGTCCGTTTGTTCGAACACCCAGAAAAATGCTCTGCTTTACCCAAGATTTTGAGATCCCCCTCCCAGATAAGTTTTCTGGGAGGGTGATCTGCTTTGAGAATCACAAAGAGGGGGATGCAGTGGTGAGGCTAGGTTCTGGGTAGAGTTGAGGCCTTTCAACAATCAGTAGCTTTTCCCTGGGGCTATTTTGTGAAAAAACTCACAGAGCCGAGCCTGGAGCCATTCTCAGGGTTTATGTTTTTCAATTGATTTTTGAGGCTGCTAGCGGGAGGGTCAGCCTCTGGCTCTGGTTACCCAGTGAGGAAAGCCACTCCAATGGCTGGCACCTGAGATGGGTGACTTTTCCCTGGATGGAGCTGAGTCTGGCAGTTCACTTTGCCGTTAAGTTCTTGTGACCTGCTAAATGACTCGTTTTATTCCAAGTCCTGAGTTGGAGCTGGCAGCTCCTCCGAGCTTTGTCGGTATCCAAGATGGAGGGGTGGCCTTCCCTCCTCTGCTCCCTGAGAAGGAGTGAGGACGTTGGGCTTCTACTCACGCTGAGACTTGGATCCTGGGTCATCTCTGGTCTGCAAACTGCAGGATGAAGATGTCTGCTCCTTGTCGGTTCTTACTGGTGTTGAGTAGAATCCGCTTGCCCGCTGCGTCTGGCTCCTTTGTCCCAGACTCTCTGTGTGAGCGCTCAGGTATGGCCCCGGCTGCGGTCTCCACCACGACCCTGCCGCCGCCGCTCCGGCGGCTGCTGGCAAGAGCTCAGATGTGTCTTTTTGCCTTGGCTTTCCCTCTCTTGTCTAACTCTCTGTCCTGTGATGGCACACTTGGTGTGATTCTCTGGCTTAGGACTGTTCACTGGAACTCTAAAACTGCTTTCTATGCGAGAGCTTGTTCAGATTCCAGCTTCTCCTCCGCCATCTTCCTGGAACCTCCTCTTTTTTTTTTCTTAATATATAATTTTTTTGTAAAGATATTGTACAGTGGTGTTACAGTTATATAAGCAAGGTAATCAGTCGATTTCCTATTGAGCATTGTTACACCCTCCACTTCCATCGCTTTCCTCCCCTCATCCCTCCTAATTCATCCTTCCCCTCTCCCCAACCCTTTGCAAAGTTGTAAAGTTCGTCTTCAACATACTTTCTTGTATATTGTTATAATGAATCATCCTGTACCAAAACTCTCTTAATAAATAATTGATCAAATAATTGTTGGTAGTAATGGTGCTGACTTTGGTGTGTTTGTGTGTGTGTGTGTGTGTGTGTGTGTGTGTGTGTGTGTGTGTGTGTGTGTGTGGGTGTACTGATTTTGGAGCTTGAACTCAGGGTCTTATGTTCTCCTTTGGCTTTTTTGCTTAACGCTAGCTCTACTAAGCCTCAGAAACACTTCAACTTTTGCTTGTTAATGGAAGACAGGAGTTCCTCAGATTTATCTGCCCCAACTGGTTTTGAACCTCAGTACTCACAGCTCAGCTTTCTTCTGCGTCTCTGTGCCTACATGTGTGTGCCAGCAATGTGTGGCTCTAAATGGCGATTTTTGAAATTTCATTCTTGTAAATATATACAAATACACTGAATAAAACAATATCAAAATATCCTTTATATTTCTCTGTTTCCTAAAATGTAAATGACATTTTCCTATTTTAAAATATTTTCTATAACCCAACAATTTAAAGTAGCATTTTTTCACTTTTATTTGTATTTTGTATTAGAAATATCATACCTAATGAAAACTATTAGGTCCAAATCATAACTTTAACTATAAATATCCTAAGCATCTCCAGTTTTAAATGTCATTTTCTTTGTCTATTTCACAAAAAACACTTCTTTTATATGTTCTATCACAAAAACTATTAATCAGCATTAAGAAAATGAAAATTACAGATGATATCTATGTTAATTTCTTCTGTTACATTCTTCTCATTTATATGTGAGATATTGCTATTTATTATACTAAAAACCACTCTGACTGACACAGATGCACATAAAATCATTGAAGTTTGTGGTAGATATCTACAAGTCATATTGTTAGTATTTATTGGAACTTGAATTTCTTGAGAAATCTTAAATATATGACCTGATTCAATTATGATTCTAATATTTTACTATTAGTATTATGTTGATAAAATTATTTAAATACTGAAGGATGGAGTTGTTGCTTAGATGAGAGATGAACTGTTGGCTTCAAAGGTACAAATAATAATAATAATAATACAATGGTATAAGACAGTAAAATATGCAACATTATATATGTATATAGATTGTCTTGTATAGAGAATTTGAAATTTTATTTTCTATGAAATCTTAAATGATAGAGATTGTTACAGCCAGGTGCTCAAATTTCCCATTATGATTGTCTATTAGAGCCATTTTTGTGTAGGGAACTGGAATTGTTTCTCATTTCCATTTCTCCCTGCTTTATCCTGTTTTACTAAAATAATACTAACTAAAACATAAAATAAAGTATATAAGAACAATGTCACATTAGTGTGTGGAAAATTTTTGTCAGAATATGATCGTTATAACTTAATATGCAGGGGCTGGGAAGGTGGCTCAGTGGTAGAGTGCTTGCCTGCAAGCCAGAGGCCCTTGGTTCGATTCCTCAGTACCACATAACATAATATGCAAATTTAAACAGGTATATTAATACCTATAGTGTCAACGTCTAGTGCCTTGGGGTCCCTGGGTAAGGCTAACGAAATCACCAGGACACAGGGATGCAGAGTGCAAACAGCAATTGCCACTGCATGCTGTGCTTTATTGTTAGTGGGTATTTAAAGACAAGCAAGCATAATCTTTGCCAAGATTTGGTTAGAAAACATTCACACAAAAAATTTCCACAGATACATTTTTACTTAACCTATGAGACAATGTCTAGGTATATTATTATCTAAACTATTTTAGAACAAGCTCAAACCACTTCTCCAATCTCAGGAAAATGCTTGACTAGCTGTTCATCTATGCTTAAGCAAGCAGAAGAGCCACTTCCTCAGCTCTCAGGAGCCTGTGACATGTGTCTGGAGATAGGGAGAGAGAGAACGTTTTCCCTCTCTAGCCTGGCGTTCCAAGAGCTTTCCTAATCCCAAACACAGTCCTCAGACAATCAATTCCGAGGCTGGAGCCTGCATCATTCTGCCCCCTCAACATAGACCCTGAGTCTTCACACTATAGAAATCTTATTTTTTTCTTCCATAAACAAGGTGTTTTATTTGGGATTATTCAAGTCCTTTAAAGAAAGTGAATGTCTAATTTTTCATCATGTCTTCTGGTTTTGGGTGGAGTACTGTACTGGTAGTAAACTCCTGCCTTCTTTTCCTCTAAGAAAAGTTCATAACTTGCAATGCTTTTTAGGTTAGTCTGTGAGTAGAGATACCACATAAAATTTCCACAGCAATATTTGAGATTAAAATGGAGAGAGACATAATATTGAAATGAAATTTAGAAATTGTTCCTGGCATGAATATTTTATAGGAAGCAGTTCCACCAATTAGCTCCATAGATGTGCAGAGTCCTGATAGCTGGACACTACCTGAGGCACATGTAACATTAGAAAAATAAATCAGCTCTGTAGAATTCATTGGACTCCTGGTAACATGAACATAGACTGAGTTCCATGAAATGAAATAGGTGAAGTCGACAGTTCTTTACCCATTTGCGGTAAGATTAAAAACGCATTTCTCAGTTGCTCAATCTTTGTAATTGCTTGGATGCCTGCTTACAAGAACTCTTGGAGCAGATGTTGATCTTTTATGTTTACCCTATGGTTCCTGGCCTCCCTGAATTTGCAACTGCTTCCTTCAAAGTACATGTTCACCTGGGTTTAGATGGAAGATGAAAACTTGGCACATCTTTATGTTTTGAATCTTCATACCAGAGGATTTGGCAAATGACTGTTTGCTGTTTAGATGTTCTTAAAAGCCAGGAACTCCCATTAGCATTTGTACTAAGCAATTAGAAACTTTCTTTTAAGTTAACATAATCATTTTAGTAGTTATATAAAACTTGCATATTTTTGTTAGAAATTACAAGTTAAAGGGTCTCAGACTTTTCTACCATGTACTTAAAACTAAAGAGTTAGCATTGAAAATTCTTGATTTAGGTGAAATGTGTTTTACTGTGACAATCTGTGTTCTGAAAATATGAAATTTACCCAAATTAATTTCATATTGTTACCATTGATTTTAAAAATGCATTTTAATTCAATGTTATCTTTTTATATCACAGAGTTACATCATTTCATGCAATTCTCAGAAATGTCATTTACATGTGACTCTGTGTGACAGAAAAAAAACACAATAAAAATAGTGTAATTGTTTCTGTGGATTTTACTGGAAAAAGCATAGAGAAAACTATGAAGGATGAAATTTAACTCTTTGAAAAAGACTTGTTTTTATGTAATTGTTTACAAATTAAACATGTATCACTTTCTATGTGTTTACAAATTAAACTTGTATCACTTTCTATGTTATGTGCTAGAAATACATTCTGAGAAAATCAGTCTTACTCTCACAAAAGCAAGTTTAGTGAGGGAATTAATTGTATAATCATAGATCAACTACTTGCTCTTGTAGCTTTTAAAAGAGAGAAAATGGAAAAATTATGAGCATATGGGAAAGAATAAAATATAATAAATCTGTGTGTGTGTGTATGTGTGTGTGTGTGTGTGTGTGTGTGTGTGTGTGTGTGTGTGTGTGTGTGTGTGTGTGTGTGTGTGTGTATGTTCTGTGCTAGTCCAGGCCTTAAACTCCATGCCTAGACATTGTCTTGGAAGAGATTTGCTGTAGGCTTGATCTCTACCACTACAGCCACAGATACATTTCTGGCTTTGGGTTCTTAATTGGAGTTAAGAATCTCACAGACTTTCATTTCTGGACTGGCTTTGATCATCAATCTTCAGATCTCAGCCTCCTGAGTAACTTATAATCATAATAGTGAACTACCTGTGCCCAAATTAAATCTATGTTTTCATGAAATGTCATTTAAGCTAAACTTAAATAAATGAGTTGGTTATTGGGAACACCACAGTGAGATGTTAAATATCAATCTTGTGTTGTATTTTCATAAAAGACTCATGACTACCTATGGAAAAGAAAGCCAGACTTCTGTTTTCATCTACTACAAAACAAGATTAAATAATAATCTCTTAAATTCATTGTTTTACCTTGAAATATTGAACATTCAAAGTTTTGCATATGAATGGAATTGTATTATTAAAATTTGTAATATTAAAATTAATTGAATGAGTGTCACAGTCCTGTTTTTTACTGAAGTGTAAATAAGCATTCAAGCAATGAGTGCTGCTGACAAACTTGGAAACAAGTGTTTACCTCATCAAAATTGGGAAGAAACTGAATTTACTATTTTCATCTATTTCATTATGTATACATTTATTTGTGTGTGTGACCATACCAGAAAATGATACCAGAACTTCACATTATCCTTTGACTTTTTTGTTTTGTTTTGTACTTTTTGCTATTCTAGGGGCTTGAACTCTGGGCCTGGGTGCTGTCCTTGACATCCTTTTTCTCAAAGCTACCACTTTGAGCCTCAGTGCCACTTCTGGTTTTCTGGTGGTTAATTGGAGGTAAGAGTCTTATGGACTTTCTTGCTCTGGCTAGCTTCAAACTGTAATCCTGAGTTCTCAGCCTTTTGACCAGCTAGGATTACAGGCATGCGCAACTCACGGCCAGCCTTCCTTTGATATAATATTTTTTTTATTCATGTCTGGTGATCTACCACTTGAGCCACATCTTAGGCCAGTATTTTGTTGGTTCCTAAAAGAAGATGCAATCCCACAGAATTTCATACTTTTCTGGCTCTGAATTGAATTCCTTTAGTACTTAACTTCCTGAAAAGTTAGGGTTGCAAACATGAGCCAGTGGCAACCAACTTTCAGTTATACTTTTAGTAGGCCTAAACATAATATATTACCCATAATTTTACAGATCCAGAAATTAAATTGGGAATGTCTAATATATTTTGCCCAAGCCCAAATTGAATCATATTGTGTATGTATTTATTAATAATGACTTTATTCAAATTTCCTATGCAAGTTGAGACTATAATAACTTTCCAACAAAATAAAATCGTTTGCCCACCCCAGATTTGGTTTCATTTTTTGTTTGCAAATTAGTAATGATAATATGATCTTCGAGGAAAAGTATGTGAAACAGTTAATAAGAAACAGTACTTGCCATATAGTTCTTCATTAATGTTATTATTGTCACCATTATTGCTTTGATAGAGTCCTATTTTGGTGAATTGAGTTCTCTCATTTTTAAAATTAACTTTAGGTAGAGTTGCCATTATATAAAGCAGTTTATGAATACAATATACTTGATCAGTGTCACCTCTTTCAACATTCTCACCCATCTTTCCTTACCTACCCAATTTGTTCACTTTTTAATTTTTTTTTTTTTTTTTGTTGGTCGTGGGGCTTGAACTCTGGGCCTGGGCCCTGTCCGTCAGCTCTTCAGCTCAAGGCGAGCGCTCTACCACTTGAGCTACAGCGCCACTTCCAGTTTTCTGGTGGTTTATTGGAGATAGGAGTCTCATGGTCTCTCCTGCCTGGGCTGGCTTTGAACCGCAATCCTCAGATCTCAGCCTCCTGAGTAGCTAGGATTACAGGCTTGAGCCACCAGCGCCCGGCTTCACTTTTTAAATTTTATAAGATATACATTGGATACTTTTTAAATATATATTACTTAATATATTAAATATAATTAAATAAAATATACATTTTATTCAATATATATACTGTATAGAGGGGTTACAGTTACATGAGTAAGGTTATGAGTACATGTCCTAACAAGCAGTTACCTCCTCCTTTGATTTTCCCTTAACATCCCTTCCCTCCCCACATCCCCAACAACTATTTCACCCACCTGAAAGTTGTAAAGTTAGTTTTCAACATAGTGTCGTGTACATCCCATTGTTACAATGTGTCAACTATATCCTTATTTCAGAATTTTGTTATTTCCCTCCCCCTCCCCAAATTAGAAAAATGTATACAAAAGATTCAGGGAACTGGAATAAAACACAGTGAAAACAGGGGTTATACCATGGGGAAAGAACATACAAAAGAAACAAAAAATCACATAGTACATTATAAGTACATTAAATACAAGAGCAGCAAAGATAAAGCCTCTGTGTCCCTATCGTAGGGTTCATTTTGTTTAGCATCATTTTATATGTACATAGCCGTTTGAACTGTTCTGCTTGTCCTAGACATATAGTAGGTATTGCAAATAAGGGAAACTATGTTTCTTTTGGCTTGACTTACTCCACTTAATATATATTGTTTTCAAGTCTTTTCATTTCCTAAAAAATGAGACAGTGTCATTCTTGCTGATGGAGGCTAAGAATTCCAACATACATAAACATATATATGTATATATATGCATGTATATGTATATATATATACACACACACACACACACACACACACACACACACACACACACACACATGCACCACACTTACTCGATCCATTCATCTACTGAGGGCCTTCTGGGGTGGTTCCATAAATTATATATATATATATATATATATATACAATTTTTTTATTGTAAAAGTAGTGTACAGAGGTGTTACAGGTACATGAGTAAGGTAATTAGTACATTTCATATCGAACATTGTTACCTCTTTCTTTGTTTTTCCTCTACCATACTTTCCCTTCCTCCTCCCCAACTCCCCCCTCCTCCTACAAGTTGTAAAGTTGGTTTTCAACATAGTTCCTTGTACATCTCACTGTTACAATGGGTCAACCTGTATCCTTGTTTCAGCATTTTGTTATTTCCTTTCCCCTCCCCAAATTAGAAAAATGCATATACAAGATTCAGGGCACCAATATGAAATACAGTGAAACCAGCGGTTATTACATGGGAGGAAAACCTACAAGAGAAACAAAAAAATCACATAGTATATTTTAGATACATTAATAAAAATAGCAAGAAAGAAAAAAATAAGTTGTTTCCCTATCTTGGGGTTCATTTCACTTATCATCATTTATGGTGATATGTACATAGCTTTTGACCTTTTCTGCTTATCCTCGACTTATACTAGTTATTGCAAATAAGGGAAACCATGGGACTTATGTTTCTTTGGGTCTGGCTTATTCCACTTAATATAATTTTTCCACGTCTTTCCATTTCCTAACAAATGAGGGAAATGTCATTCCACATTTTCTTGATCCATTCATGGTCTGAGGGGAATCTGGGTTGGTTCCATATCTTAGCTATGATAAATAATGCTGTGATAAACAGTTGTGCTGGTAGCTTTAGTTTAGCCTTGTTTGTGATCTTTGGATAAATGCCCAAAAGTGGGATTTCAGGGTAATAGGGCAGCTCTATGTGGAGTCTTTTTAGGGAACTCCATACTGCTTTCCAAAGTGATTGAACAAGTTAACACTCCCACCAGCAATGCAGTAGGGTTCCCTTTTGGCCACATCCCCTCCAGCATCTGTTGTTATTGTATTTCTTGATTATAGCCATTCTAATTGTGGTGAGGTGGAATCTCAATGCTGTCTTGATTTGCATTTCTTTTGTGACTAGAGAAGTTGAGTATTTCTTCATGTGTCTATTGGCTATTCTTATTTCCTCTTCAGAGAAGTTTCTCTTTAAGTCTTTAGCCCACTTATTAATTGGGCAATTCTTTCTTTGAGGATGTGTTGCTGGGGGATTTAAATTTTTGAGTTCTCAGTATATTTTAGATATGAAGCCTGTGTCTATTGTATGGCTAATGAAGATCTTCTACCAATATGTGGGCTTTCTATTGATCTTGCTATGTCCTTTGCCAGGCAGAAGCACTGCAGCTTCATGCAATCCCATTTGTCCAACCTTTCTTTGATTTGTTTTGTTTCTGGGTCATTATTGAGAAAATTTTGGCCTATGCCAAGGAGTCCTAGAGTTTTGCCTATTTCTTCCTGTAATGTTTTCAGGGTGTCTGCTTTAATTTGAGATCTTTGGTCCATTTGGAATTGATTCTGGTGCAGGGTGATATACAGGGATCTAGCTTTAATTTTCTACAGGTGTTTAACCAATTTTTCCAGGATATTTACTGAAGAGGCTCTCTTTCTTCCATTCTATTTTTTAGCTCCCTTATTCGGTGGCTATAGGTCTTTGGGTTCATTTCTGGGTCTTCAGTCCTATTTTATTGGTCCTCAGGTTTGTTCTTGTGCCAGTACCAAACATTTTTTATTAGTATGGCAAGGTGACATGGCCAAAAGGGAACTGTATTGGTGGTGGGAATGTAAACTTGTTTGACCAGTTTGGAAATCAGTAATAAGGTTCCTCAAAAGACCACACAGAACTCCCTTATGACTCAGCAATCCCACTTTTGGGCATTTACCCAAACGATCACAAACAAGGTCATACCAAAGTTACCAGTACAACTATGTTTATCACATCATTATTCACCATAGCTAAGATATGTATCCAACCCATATGCCCCTCAGTAGAAGAATGGATCAAAAATGTGATATATATATGAAATATATATATATATATATATATATATATATATATATATATATATATATATCACATTGTGTGTATGCCTCCATCAGAAAGAATGACATTGCCTATTGGTTAGGAAATGGAAAGACTTGGAAAAAATTGTATTAAATGAAGTAAGCCAGACCCAACAAAACATGGTCCCATGGTTTGCTTTATTTGCAATAACTAGTATATGTCCAAGAGAAGAAGTAAAGCTATGTACATGTGACCATATAAGATGATGAGAAATGAACCCCAAGATAGTACACAAGGACTGTTGTTTTTAATGTATTTATAATGTACCATGTGATTTTTTTTGTTTCTTTCATATATTCTTCCCCCATGGTATAACCCCTGTTTTCACTGTATTTGATGTTGGCGCCCTGTACCTTGTTATATACATTTTTCTGATTTGGGGTGGGGGAAGGAAATAACAAAATACTGAAACAAGGATACTGGCTGACCCATTGTAACAATGAGATGTATAAGACATTATGTTGAAAATGAACTTTACAACAGTAGGGACTTGGGGTGGGGAGGGAAGGATTGAGGAGGTAGGGACGGAAGGATAGTAGGGGAAAAACAAAGGATGAATTAACAATGCTCAATAGGAAATACACTCATTACCCTACTTATGGAACTGTAACCCCTCTGTACAGTATTTTTACAATAAAAATATATATGAAAAAAAGAGTTGCTTTCCTGGATTTCAGCAATGTTCTTCTCGTTATTGGCATACAGAAAGGCCATTTAGTTTTGAGGATTAATTTTATTTGCTAGTACTTTGCCAAAGTTTCTGATCAGCTGGAGTAACCTGGAGGTGGAATCCATCGGGTTATTTAAATACAAGATCATGTCATTTGTATAGTGGAATAGTGTTATTCGTCTTTCCCTATTTGGATCCCCTTCATATTTGCATCTTATCTTATTACTCTAGGAAGGTATTCTAATACTAACTTGAAGAGAAGTGAAGAGAATGGACATCCTGGTCTCGTTCCTAAATTTAGAGGAAAAGTCTTTAGCTTTTCACCATTAAGTATAATGCTGATTGTACATTTGTCATACACAACCTTATTTTATTGAGGAAAGGTCTGTCAATTCCTAGTTTTTCCAGAGCTTTCATCATAAAGGGGTGTTGGATCTTGTCAAATGCTTTGCCTGCATCAATTGAGATAATCATGTGATTCTTATCTTTTTCTATTCTTGTTCTTATTCTTGTCTATGTTGATGTGATGGATTAATTATATTGATTTGGGTGTATTGAACCAGCTTTGCAGCACTGAAATGAATCCTATTTGATCATAGAGTATGATTTTTTTGATGAGTTGTTGAAATCGATTGGACAAAATTTTGTTGAGAAGTTTTGCATTGATGTTCATCAAAAATAGGTCTCTATGGTCTGGAAAGGTGGCTCAATGGTATAGTGCTTGCCTTGCATGCATAAGGCCCTGGGTTCCATTCCTCAGCAACACATAAGCAGAAAAAACCAGAAGTAACGCTATGGCTCAAGTGGTAGAGCACTAGCCTTGAGCTGAAGAGCTGAGGGACAGTGCCCAGGCCCAGAGTTCAGGCCCCAGATCAACAAAAATAATTAGAGTCTCTAGTTCTCTTTCTTTGAAATTCCTGCCTGGTTTTGATATGAGGATTACGATGGCTTTATAAAAGAGTTTGGGAGTGAACTTTCACTTTCAAATTAATTGAAAAGTTGGAGGAATATTGGTATGAGTTCTGATTTGAAGGTCTTTTAGAATTCCACTGTAAATAGTTCCAGTCCTGAGCTTTTCTTGGATGGGAGGTCTTTTATTGCTGTTTCTATTTCGATGCTAGATATGAGTCTGTTAAGTTGATTTAAGTCATCTTGGTTTAGTTTGGGCATGTCAGTATTCGCTAGAAATTTGTCTATTTCTTCCAGATTCTCAAAATTATTAGCATAAAGGTTTGAAAAGTATTCCATTATAATGTTCTGAATATTGGTTGTTTCTGTGGTGATGTTTCCATTCTCACCTCTGAGTTTATTTGAGTGTGTTCTCTTCTTTTTCTGATAAGCTTTGCTAAAGGTCTGTCAATTTTGTTAACTTTTTTAAAGAACCAACTCTTTTTGCTGATTCTTTCTATGATTTTTTGGGGACTCTAATTCATTTAATTCGGATCTAATTTTATTATTTGTTTCCATCTACTGAATTCGGGTTTAGCTTGTTGCTCTTTGTCAAGGAGTTTCTGGTGCCTTGTTAAATTATTGGTGTTAGATCTATCCAATTTGATGTAGGAACACAAAGCTATAATCTAGCCTCTGAGTACTGCCTTTACTGTGTCTCAGAGGACACAGGTAATTTTGGTTAAGTATCATGAACATTTGAATTTTCTTTCTAATCTCTTCCATGACCCACTGGTGGTTCAACAGTGTATTGTTCAGCCTCCATGTGTTACAGGATTTTCTTTGGTGGCTTTTGGTATTGAATTCTAATTTTATTCCCTTGTGGTCTGAGAGAATGCATGACATAATTTCAATGTTTCTGAAGTTGGACAAATGTTCTGTGGAACCTAAAATGTGATCTATTTTGGAGACTGTTCCATGTGCTTCTGAGAAGAACGTGTATTCTGATGCTTCTTGGTGAAGTATTCTGTAGCTGTTATGTCCAGTTAATCTATGCAGTTGTTTAGATCTGAGGTTTCTCTGTTGAGTTTTTGCCCAGTTGATCTACCCAGCAGGGATAGTGGTGTGTTAAAGTCCCCAACAATTAATTTCTTGGGATCTATGTGAGGTTTAGGGAAAGTAGTGTTTCTTAGTTAAATTTGGTTGCTCTGTTATTTGGTGAATAATTATTTAGTATTGTAATATCCTCCTGAAGAGAAATCCCTCGATTAGTATGTAATGACCTTCTTTTTGTCTTCTTGCTAATTTTAATTTGAAGACAATTGTATATTGTATCTGATACTAGGATTGCAACTCCTCTGTTTATTTGCTTGGCAGATTTTATTCCAGCCTTTCACTTTCAGAACGTTTGTTTCTGTGAGCAAGGTATGTCTCTTGAAAACAGCAGATAAAAGGATCCTGTGCCTTGATTGGTTTCTTAAATCAGTTTGCTTGGGCAGGCAGAAAGAAGTACTGCTTTACCCATGACTTTATGACCCTCCTCCCAGGCTACTTCAGTGGAAGGGTGATCTACTTTAAGTATCACAAACTAGGAAGATGGCTGTTTTATCTAGCTAGGAGTTGCTGTGAGGGGGATAGGTTGTGGGTAGGGTTCAGGTCTGTCAGCAATCAGTAGCTTTTCCCTGAGGAGCTAGCTCTGAGACACTCACAGAGCCCAGCCTGGAGCCATTCTCAGGATGTATGTGTATTGAGTTTCCATTCGTTTGTCTTTTACCCTCCAGAAGCTGGAGTTGCTACCTATGCTACAGAGGGTTGGAACAGCTTCTGGCTCTGTTTACCCAGTAAAGAAAGATAACCCACCATGGGCATAGCTTGCTTTGCCTAGGAAGGACAGCTTTGGTGGTGGAAGCGGTTCTTTTAACCTTCTTCCAAGGCCTGAGTTATGTGCTAGCTGCTCTGGATTGGTATTTGTCAATACCAGCGATGAAATTCTTCTCTGGTAGTTGGGGAGGAGCTACCTTTCCCCACCTTTGCTCCATGAGAAGTAGTGAGGATATCTTTTGGGGCACTCATATCTTTCCCCTGGTTTCTGGGCAGTCCACAGTCTCAGTGGTCTGAGGATTTCCACTCCTTGTCAATTCTTGCTGGCAGTGAGTAGAATCCGCTTGCACTATGTCTCTGGCACCTTTGTCCCAGGCTCTGCTGATATGGAGGCCAAGGCAGCAGCTGCCATCACTGGCAAGTGCTTGACTCTGTCTCCTTAACTAAGCCACTTGAATTTTCCCTCTCTGTCCAAATTCTCTATACTATAAAGGCACACCTGGTGTGACTCTTTAGCCTTGGACTTTCGCTGAAACATTAAAACTGGTTTCTACACGAGAACCCCCAGCTTCTCCTCTGCCATCTTCCTCCAGGTCTCTACAAGGGATTCTTTACTGCATCCCCTCCTGCTCTTCTCTTCTTTCATCTATTCCCTTTCTCTTAATCCCACCCCACTCCTTTGAATACCATTTCCTGATATTCTATTTTCCTTAACTTTGATTTTGTCTTTCTAAGGAATTATATGAGTGTGGGGGGCAGGCAGTCTTAGGGCCTGGGCACTGTCCCTGATCATCTTTAGCTCAAAGTTATCACTTGAACGACAGGTCCATTTCCAGCTTTTTCTGAGTAGTTAATTGGAGATAATTAGCTCATGGACTTTCCTGCCTGTGATTACTTTGAATATTGATCCTCTGATCTCAGCCTTCTGAATAGATTGGATTATAAATGTGAGCCACCAGCAACCAGCAGGAATTACACTGAGAATTCACTTAAGTCTATGCTCTTTCAGTTAATATATTTTCATGCACTGAGATACTCAACCTATTTACTTATGGATTTGTAATCTAAATCTAACTTCCACATACAAAGGAATACATGGATCATTTGTACTCTCAGGGCTGATTCTGTATCTTGACTGTAATAAATAGTTCTACAGTAAGCATGGTTGTGGTAGCTTTACTATATCCTGGTTTGTAATCTTTTGGATAAATGCCTAGGAATGGGATTGCTGGATCATAGCATAGTACTTTCATTTTTTTTGAGGAACCTCTATTCTGCTTTCTAGAGTGGCTGAGCAAGTTTATATTCCTATCAACATTATATTAGGGTTCCCTTTTGGCTGGATCCTCACCACCATGTTATTGTTTTCTTGATAATGGTTATTCTAACTGGGATACAGTGGAATCTTAAAGCTGTTTTGATTTGGATTTCAGAGATTTTGAGCATTTCCTGAGGCCATTGTCTACTTTTCCTTTTCCTTCTGAGAAGGCTCTCTTTAATTCACAATTGCATTTACTAATTGGGTTGTTGCTATTTTGAGGGTTGAATTTTTAAATTCTTGGTATATTCTTGGTATCAGGCCATTGTCCAATGTGTAGCTTGTAAAAATCTTCTCTAATTTTGCTCATTGTAATTTTAATATGTTGGCTATATCCTTTGCTATGCAAAAACTTTTAAGTTTGATGCAATCAAGATTTTAATTTGTTGTAAATCTGGATCTTTACTCAGAAATTTTATACCAATGCCCAGAAGCACTAATGTTTTCCCTCTTTACTGTAATAGTTTCATGGATTGCAGGTCTCAGGTTGAGGTCTTTAATCCATTTTGAATTGAAGCTGGTACAGGTGATGTATAAGGATCTAGTTTCAGTTTTCTGCATGTGGATATCCATTTTGACAGCACCATTGGTTGAAGAGCCTGTCTTTCTTCCAGTATATTGTTGCATCCCTTATCAAATAGCAAATAGCTATCTGTCTGTGGGTTAATTACTAGATCTTCTGTTCCATTGGTCTTCAGGCCAGTTTTTGTACCAGTACCAAGCTGTTTTCATTACTATGGCAATGTAATAGAGTTTAAAGATTGTTATTTTTATTATTCTAGCACTATTCTACCTGCTAAGAATTGCTTTGTACCAGGGTCCTTTGTGGTTCCATCTGAATTTTTTTTATTGCTTTCTCCATGTTATTGAAGAATGATATTGGGATGCTGATATGCATTATATTGAATTGGTGTTTTACTTTGGGCAATATTGTATTTTCACAACATTACTTCTTCCAGTACAAGAGTTTGGAAGGTTTTTCCCATCCTTAAGCTTTCTTCAATTTCCTTATTAAAAATTTTAATGTTTTCACTATAGAAGCCCTTCACAATTTTTATGATTCCTAAGTATTTTTTAAGCTATTCCAAGTGGAGTTGCTTTTCTGATTTCAGTCTTGATTCCATAGTTGATGGAGTGAGTTATCTTGATGCTTATTTTGTAGATGGAATTTATCATCATTTTTACTTTTCTATGTATGTGGACTTATGAGCTTCATATCTAATGATCTCAGCCAATGACACCAGCTTTAATGTCAATCTTAATATGCAAATATCCTAGGTTTGCCTTTAATATCATCACATTTTAATATTAATTTTCTGATATTATGATACTAATAATTATTCTATAGTAACTTGATGTAATTAAAGCTCATCGAATGCACCAGAGTGAATAGTTCTCATTCAAGAATTTAATGAGTAAAAATGTATAGATTTAATTTAAAAAATTTAAATCCTTGGAAATATTTTTACTATATATTCAATCCATAGCTTTGAATATAACATACCATATTTGATAGCTACATAGTAATTTTTATTAATTATAATTAATTATAGAGGAATATGAAAAATTCTTTTTAAAACTTGAATACCATGAAAATTATACAGGTTTATTTTATATAGTATAAAGTTCAGCACATGTAAAGAGTTTATCCTGCAAAATCAATGTAGTGTTTCCATTTTCTTATATTGTTATTCAGATTGGAGTATTTGGTCTACAAACTATTCACTTCTAATTCTTCATACTGTAATGTGAAGAGATGACTATCGTTGCAATATTGTGATAAAAAAATTAAACACTTTTTGTGTTTATGTTTTGGTATCTATTATCTATATATCCTCTTTTTGGCTTCCTCCACTAAACCAGCCTCTTGTAATAACAATTCTACATTCAGATTAACTAAATATCATAAGCCTTCTACATTCAGATCAACTAAAAATCTTCAATACATTAGAGAAAATATATGATGATATTTTTCTAATTCTAACTTCATACAATGTCCTAGTTTCATTTATTTACTTTCTAGGCAATAATTCTTTTATGGCTGAATATTTCATGTATATGTATATACACATATGTGTATATATTCACATATATAAATGTTTAGATACATGTATACATATGTGTACATGCATACATTCATTCATACATGTATTCATGCACATATGTATTTACACACATGTAGCATATGTATATTTGCATGCATGTACATGTATATTTCTGTGTGCACACATGTACTCACATGTGTATGCATGCACATGCATGCATGCATATTCATTTACATGTGGGTCTATATATATGTGGATGTATTTATGCATATATGCATACATGGATACATAATATAGTTGTGCATATGTGTGTTTATATACATTTAAATGTATTTATGCACATATATCTATATCTGATATACATTTATATGCACATATGTAACTATACACGTGTATATATACATGTACACATATGCATACATGTTTATACAAATGTATATATTTAATACAAATGTGTGTGTATGCATGTATGTGTACATGCATATATATATACATATGTGTGTTTGTATATAAAGAAGACACAGTCTACTTTCTTATTTGTTAGTGATCCATCAAATATATGAATATAAATCCAATTTCACATAATATCTTTAGTCTCCATGACTACATGGGATTTATCCCAGCATGTAAAGACAATTGTATACATGCAAATCAGAGATAGAAAACATGTCTTACTGATATCATCTCAACTTCTCAAGAAGCAGAAATTGAGAGCATCAATGTTTGAAAACAGATCCCAAACTTCCTAATACAAATAAATAGACCAGGTGTGGTGGAAACATATCTATAATCCTAACTACATAATCACAAATTAGTCACAAATAAAACGATTATATTTTAAAGCTCATGGTCAAAAAGACTGAGATCAATTTTTTAAAAAATTAATAATGGTCTTTGAAAGTTTAAGTTGTGTATTTTTTGACTTTCTGGCAGAAAACGCTGAGTTACAGCTCAACAAGTAGGTCATAGACAAATAGATGAAAAATATGATAGATGATAAATATATGATAGAGGATAGATACAAATTTATAAATATACTGACTCATGACAACAAAATTAATTTAAACACATGATTATTTCTATAGATATAAGAAAACATGATAAGGGACTGGGAAGGTGGCTCAGTGGTAGAGCGCTTGCCTTCCATGCATGAGGCCCTGGGTTCGATTCCTCAGCACCACATAAGCAAAAAGAAAAAAAGCCGGATGCGGTGCTGTGGCTCAAGTGGTAGAGTGCTAGGCTTGAGCTGAAGAGCTGAGGGACAGTGCCCAGGCCCAGAGTTCAGGCCCCGTGACCAGACTGCCCCCCCCCCAAAAAAATGATAAAATTCAACTTAGCCTAATGAAAAACTCTTGCAGCCTTATGTACAGAAAGGAGGACATGCCTCAAATAACACAAGCTACAAATGACGAAGCCACAACCAACTTGTGATTGAAAGGCCAGATCTGAGACTATTTCCTCTAAGTACTGGGAAACACAAGGATGTCCCTTGTCACCCATTTCACCTACTGCAGTACTGAATATTCCAGTGGAATCAATTATTTAAGAGCATAAAAGAAAACTACCATAAATTTAAAGAGAGGAATTAAAATTAACCATGTTTGAAGATAAGATGGTTCTATACATTGAGAACCCTAAATTATTCCATTGAAAGTCTATAGAAGTGATATATACAAAGTTTCAAGGTACAATCAAAATAAAAATTAGTAATGTTTCTGTTCACCAATAATGAATTTACCAAGAAAGAAATCTTTATTAAGTCTTCGCTGCCTTATTGACTAACTCGTTTTTCTCCTATAATCAAACCCTAATTATAGTAATAAAGTATTTAAAAGTGCCTATTTTATATTCACTGAAAACATAAACTGAAGTCTGAGCCCTATCAATTACTAATACTGACTCTATTTTAATTATAAAGATATATGAACACGAATCTATAGATATTGAGCTGTGAATAACATCTGAAAATGTTTAAATCGTGTTATTCTAGGTCAGTATGACTAAAGAAATGGGAAATACCAGCTCACTTTTCCACAAAATGTAATAGTATCAAAGATTTCATAGACATCCACAGACACACAGTGCTTTTGGGGACCTGTTTCTTCCAAGTGGGAGATGACATAACAACTGTGGAGACAAATCAAAAAGATAATCAGGGAAGAAATGAGTTTCATGGCTCTTGGTTATAACAGTAGTCGTAAACCTTCATCTGCAACCATTCTGGCTTCATCAGATTTGGGACTTGTGATACCCATATCCATTTTTGTCTCCAGTAGTGTGTCTTCTGACACTGGAGTTTACTACAGATGCTGAAGTGGAACTCCAAGACTCCATTCAATCACAGTCCAGGGACAATTATGCCTAAATAGGGGCCTAATAGGAGATCATGCCCATCCACGACCCTGGTAGCATGTCTACTCTCCTCAGACACTGTTCTTGCCCACTCCATGCTTGGCTCTGTATGATGTAATAAAAGACTGCTCACTCAGAACCTGAGGAACAATCTCATCACCCCTAGCAACAATGTCTCAAATCTCAGAGGTGTGCATACTGAACCAGCACAATGACTTGTATGCAGGAATGGTATACTGTATTCAAAAGTTAGTCTGTATCCCCAGGGATCTAGTTGGACTCCTGAGTAAAGCCATAGTTATTCCAGTAACTAGTATTAGGCTTAAGATTCAAAGAGGATCTGGAAATGTTCTCACAACCAAATTTTAGCAGGCACTGCTCAGTCCCAGAGACAGGCCCAGTAATCAGGAGAGCCAGCAGCTAAAGGTCTACAATTGACAAACCCAATATGGGAAAACTGGATGAGTCATTTCTCCTGCAAATGCAAGACATCAAAGCAAGATGACAAGGATCACAGACACTCAAGCAAATATGGCACTACCTAAAGAAATCAAGTTGTTTCTGTAAGAGTCAAGAAATGAGAAAGTGTGGTGTCTTTTCTTTTTCTTTTGTCTTTTTTGTAAGTTTGGGGCTTGAACTCAGGCCTAGGCACTATCCACGGGCTCAGTAGCTCAAGGCTAGTGCTGTAACACTTGGAGCCATAGCGCCACTTTTGGATTTCTGGGGATTAATTTACATAAAAGTCTCAGTCCCATACTGTTTCCTGCCCAGACTGGCTTGGTATAGCAATCCTAAGATCTCTGCCTCCTGAGTAGCTAGGATTACAGACATGAGCCACTGGCATCCAGATCCAGTGGGATCTTAAAGGCAAAAATCACAAAGACTTAGGCAAATGTGGAACCACCAAAGGAAACTACAATGTCCCATTAACTTATGGTAAGGAAATGGACTTTTCATGAACTGCCTGTGGTTTAAAATAATTGTTTTAAATTAACTCAGTGAGTTACAAGAAAACATTTAAAAATAAAACTGTAGGGAAAATAAATGAATAAAGTGAAAAGGATATTAAGTAGCAAAGCACAAAACCATCAGAAATGATAGAACTAAAAAATGAATTAATTGAATAATCCAATGAAGAACTTCAACAAAAAAACTCCATCATGCCTAAGAATCAGCAAACTTGGAAAGAGGTTATTTGAAAATTAGCAACCAGAGCAGTCAAAGAATGGATGAAAATGGGCATATAATCTGTGGACACCACCAAGAAAACCTCGGTATGTGTTAGTATAATCTCTGAAGAAAACTCAAGGAAAAAACTTCCCAGAGAAGGAAATACATGGCTTGCTATATGAAACCAAAATGTACACAAATAAATTAAACCTAAGTGAGATCTATACAGAGGCAAACTTTAACTTGATGTAATAGACAAAAAAAAAAAAAAAACCCAAGACAAAAAAAAGAAGACACCTGGAATGAGTGCTAGAAGAATTTGCCAAGCAAATAAAAAAATGAGAGTTTTCACCAGTAGACCTGCATTTTAAAAAGTGTTTTTTGTTTTACAATTTATAGTGAAAATGCTAAATGATTATTGCAAGTATGGTGCTGGTGAAATATATCTTTCTCTAATTCTAGATACTTAGAAGTCTGAGATCTGAGGGAATTAGTTTTTAAGACAGCCCCTGGAAGGTAAGTCTGTGAGACTCTTGATCTCTAATTAACAAGGAGTAAGTTGAAAATGGAACTGTGACTCAAGTTGGTAAGGAAGGGCCCACTCTTTTTATTTACTCTTTTTAAGCTACAAAAGCTAAGGGACAGTAGCTAGACCCTGAGTTCAAGACTCAGTATCAACACATGCACGCACACACACACATACACACACACACACACACACACACACACACACACATTTTATATATAGAGATAGATAGATAGATACAGATAGATATGATTCTCCTACTTCTTTTTTTAATTCACATAGATTTGTACACTGAATGTCTTGTTGTGATATTCTCATATATATGCAGTTTATTTTGGAAAAATTCACCTCCAGTATATTCTTCTTTACCCCATTTTTCAAACAACTCCCTCTTTAGTGGTAACTCCCTCTTTAGTGGTTTCATTATGCTACATTCAAAAATATCTATATAGATATATACATAGCTATAGATTTATACACGTATGTATATTATATATACATAAAATGAAATTAATATTGAAATAGTAATATAAAACATAATATAGACATTTGTCTCATATAACTTTTATGTAGAGATCTAGTGGCTCATGCCTTAATCCTAGCTACTCAGGAGGCTGGGCTCTGAGAATCATGCGAAAAAGCCAATCTGGGCAGGAAAGTCCATGAGGCACATCTTCAATTAACCACTAGAAACCCAGAAGTAGCACTGTGGCTTAAAGCAGTAAAAGATTACTTTGAGTACAAAAGCTCAAGGACAGAGCCCACAGCTGTTCTCAGGCCCCATGACCAAGAAAAAAAAAGTAAATAAAAACAAGCAATACAAGTTGTAGTTTAAATATGCTAAGAAATCTGAAAAAATAATTTATACAAAAATAAATTTTCATGTATATTCTTATAAATAAAATGTACAAAAGGTAATTTTAGATAATGTTCATTGCTTCAAAGTCAAAACAGTAGATTTTTAGTCCAGTTTGAATTATCATTTTTAACCTACTATCATAATTTCCAAAGTTAAAGGTGATGCCCTCATATTTATTTAGAAAAAGTTCACACTGCTTTCGCTAGATTGCTTACTACAGTCTAGTCTAAAAATTTAATTCATTTATTGAAGAATAGTAAAATTCCCTCAGGGAACAATTATGATACTATTTTGTAAGCCATATGTAATCATCTAAAATGGCACAAGGAATGTTTTAACTTCAGAGACTGGAATAAAAAGCTTATGAACAAAAGAAAATAAAATGTATCTTCAAATTTCTTTCTATGAAATGGGAAATATCATGTTACTTTAGAATAAATAATATTACCATACCCAGAGTATGACTGAAATCACAGTTTTACTATAGAAGTAAGCTAAGAAAGTACCCCTGATTTCCCGACAGAGAGAGAGAGAGAGAGAGAGAGAGAGAGACAGACAGACAGACAGACAGACAGACAGACAGAAAGAGAGAGAGAGAGAGAGAAAGATTGAGAGAGAGAGAGAGAGAGAGAGAGAGAGAGAGAGAGAGAGAGAGAGAGAGAGAGAGAGAGAGAGAGAGAACTCAGCATTTGAAACAATTCTTAATAATCAGAAAATTTCCAGGGAGACATGACTGATTTTGTTTTCGCTGGAAAACAAATTTAATGCATGATTATTTAAAGTTCGATATCTCTTGTGTTTGACACGAGGTCAAATCTATAAAGAGGAAAAATGATAATTAAATATGATGTTAAATTGCATCACTGCATTTGTAATTCAGTGGGGAATATTTTCAGCTTGGGTTCCTGTCAATAACTTTTATGAACAAAATTATGCCATTGGCCTGACTTTATGATTGCATATAGACCCATAAATAACAATGGAAAACAACAACAGTAATTTAAATGAGATAAAATAAATTTTATGGTACCTCTTGAATGTAAGGATTTATCTTAATTAACAATATTCATACTTTATAAATGAAACTCAACCTTTCCCTCTTTAAATTTAATTGTGTGCTATAAGTAATAGAGTGGGATTCCTTACTAAAGTCAGTAACAGTACCTATGAGCACATTGAGAAGCTATTTTTAATCATTTGTGAATATGTGATCCTTGGTAATTTTATCACTAATTGCAAATAGAGAGCAAATTACATGATCATTAACTAAATATTCTGTGACATGATAACCAATTAACTAAAATTCTTTAAGCCTATACTTTAAAGAATAATGTGAGCTTTAGATATTTCTTCATAAAGGAAAAATGTGAGGTATAATATATGTGTATATATTTACTAAATTGTATTTGTTAATAATTAAATCTATTGTAATATCTTGGATAAAACAATCTAGAAAATCAGACACCCTGAATAAAATCCTGTGGCACCTTGCTACAGAATATAAACAAAGTAACACTTTATCCATAGATTGCAAACTCTCTTATTAAATACCTTGGGAATGATAACTTGACTAAACTTACAAAAAATATGTTAGAGCTTAATAATTACATTTGTAGTTAAGAGTGGCACTTGCCTCCTTTGATATTACTGTTTTGGAAAATTTACCTAAATTCAATCACAAATAGTTGATACAAATTGAGAATCGTTTAAAAATTTAAGAAGATAATTTAGCTATTCTTATATTAAATGCAATTTTAGTAAAAGTGTATCATATTATAAATCATAATATAAAATCATAATGTAAAATTTATCATAACAAAATTAAAATTCTGCATTAATTTAATTTGTTAGAATGTATCATAATTTAATTTTCGTTGTTTTCCCTATTATCTTACAATCATACTTTCATTTAAATTATACTTTTTTATCACTGCATCTGAATTTTATAGAGAAGGTTTCCATGACAACTTGATGTAGCTTTTGGCATATAATACTTTTGAAAGTAGTTTGCCTTTGGATTTGTGTTTTGGGTTATTCCATTAACCCTAGAGACTTTTCTGTTTAGTTTTTCTTGGAAAAACTCAAGTTGAAGAACAAAAGTAAAGATCAGAGTTGAACTAGAACAGACACGTCTTTCTTCTGAGGCATTATTCCTCTAATAATTTAAAACTAATTCAAACCAATTATTTTCAGATATGATTTCAAGAATATTGGTCTCTGTAAGTAAACATATTCATTTACACTTGCCCTTATTATCATATTTGTTCATAGTTATTAAAGCTATTTTATTGTTTACTGTAGGAAAATCAAACTATATGTGTTGTATAGATGATATTGGTAGGTAATTACTTTGATTTTGATCCACAAATACTTATTACTTTTCCAATATGTTGTAGTAGTTAAAAAAAAACTTTAAATTTGGATAATAGCAAATAACATTGACCACTTTTTCATGATGGTGAAAATTTATGGGATGCTTTTTTTCTGCTATGTCACATTACAATTTCATGTCATTTCATCATTGTCTCCTAATATGTATGCAGATGAATATAAATAAAAATTTCACTCAGCTACACACATTAAAGAAGCATATAACCATGGATCTATGAACATTTAAAGTGCTTCTAGGATTTTAAAAGGAAAATGTATTGAATCTATCCTGTAACCAGGATGTGAAATTATGCCTTAGCTAAAAGCACTACATTGCACAACATAAAAACAACAATGAGAATTATACAAGTCGTTATGTCGAAAACGAACTTTACAACTTTGGTCGGGGGGCAGGGAGGAATGGGTAGGAGGGCAGGGGAGGATGGGAAGGGATGGAAGGAGAAACAAAGGAGGAGGCTACAATTCTTGATAAGAAATGTACTCATTATCTTGCCCATGTAATTGTAACCCCTCTGTACAGTATTTTCACAATAAAAAATAAAACCTAAAAAAAAGAAAATCAACGAAAAAAAAAACAAACAGAAAAACCACAATACTTTGAAGTATTCCTGTGCCTTTTCTTTTTTTCTTTTTCTTTTGTTACTGAAGCTTAAACTTAGGGCCTATCACTCACTTAGGTTTTTGGGTCAAAACTAGCTCTCTACCACTTGAGCCATACCTCCAGCTTTTTTACTCCTTAATTAGAGTTAAGTCTCTTGGATTCCCTCTGCCCTGCATGGATTTGGCTTGGGATCCATCCATCTCAGTCTCCTGAACAGCTAGGATTGCAGGCATTTAACTAGTCAGAATAATGCCAGCTTCTCATTTCCTTAATACCACATTTCAAGGCAAGATTATATCTGTTCCATTTTATTCCATATTCCCTTTAAAGTTTATTGAATCATCTGTGATTATCTTTACAGGATTTTCTTTTTTTATTGTGAAATTACTGAACAGATGGGTTACAATTACATGGACAAGATAATGAGTACATTTCTTATCAAGCATCGTAGCCTCCTCCTTTGTTTCCCCTTACCATCCCTTCCCATCCTCTCCTGCCACCTCACCCAATCCTCCCCACACACACACCAAAGTTGAAAAGAGTAAGCCAGGCCCAAAGAAACTTAGGTCCCATAGTTTCCCTTATTTGCAATAACTAGTATATGTCTGAGTCA
Organism: Dipodomys merriami; assembly: GCF_024711535.1. Classification (NCBI taxonomy): domain Eukaryota; kingdom Metazoa; phylum Chordata; class Mammalia; order Rodentia; family Heteromyidae; genus Dipodomys; species Dipodomys merriami. The sequence goes on from NW_027203133.1 coordinate 77,219, forward strand.
AGCAGAAAAGGTCAAATAAGTTGATGTTAGGGAAATGAACCCTAAGATATGTATTCAAATGTTTTTTTTTTTCTTTCAGGTGATTGTTTCTAACACATTTATAAGATTATTTCTTTGATGCTTTGTATGTCTGTCCCCCATGGTATAACTCCTGCTTTCGCTGTATTTGATGTTGGCATAATTAGGGGAGGGGAAGGGGAAAAACAAATCATTTAAATAGGGATACAGGTGGATCCATTGGAACAATGAGATATACAAGTCCTTATGTGGAAATACAGGATTTTCTTTTCTTTTCTTTTTTTTTGGGTCTGGTCGTGGGGCTTGAACTCTGTGCCTGGGCGCTGTCCCTCAGCTCTTCAGCTCAAGGCTAGCGCTCTACCACTTGAGCCACAGCGCCACTTCCGGCTTTTTGCTTTTTGCTTATGTGGTGCTGAGGAATCAAACCCAGGGCCTCAGGCATGCAAGGCAAGCGCTCTACCACTGAGCCAACTTCCCAGCCCTACAGGATTTTCTTAAAGTCCCACAATTGTCCATTTCCTGCATGTCTTTTAGAAGCATGGATCCCATCTTTGTCTTTCTACATACAATACTTATCAGCCAGAAAAATGTTGATTTAAATATTTTCCTTAAAATTATTGTTTAATTTGGAAAGAAATGGCTTTTGCAAGCAACACCACCAAGTATACATGTCAAATGCACAATGCTATTGCTATTCATATCACTTTTTATTTTTATAAGCAGATTATTTCTCCATAAGAACATGGAAATATAAAGAGGATAAAACATAAAATATTAGCAGGAATAATGTGAAGTAACTTATCTTATCTGAGGTCATGGAAAAATTAATTAAACAGAGTAAACATGATTTTTATTCATTTATTATTACAAAATAACTTGAGAAGTGTGGGTTGGTTCTCAATAGAGAGATTATAATTATCCTGATTTTATCAATGTATCACTTTGTAATCTATAAATATGTGTAATTCTTGTCTACTAAAAATAAAAACTAAAGCATATTTTATAAAAAATGACTTCAAGTCTTTCCATTTCCTAACAAATGGGGCAATGTCGTAAGCCAGACCCAAAGAAACATAGGTCCCATGGTTTCCCTCATTTGCAATAACTAGTATATGTCTGAGTCAAGCAAAAAAGGTCAGATAAGTTGATGTTAGGGCAAGGAACCCCAAGATAAGTATTCAAATGTTGTTTTTTCATGCAATTGTTTCTAACATATTTATCAGATGATTTCAATGTTGCTTTGTATGTCCCTCCCCCACAGTATTACCCCTGCTTTCACTGTATTTGATGCTGGAATAATTCGTGGAGGGGAAGGGCAAAAACAAATCCTTTAACTAGGGATACAGGTGGACCCATTGCAACAATGAGATGCGCAAGTTCTTATGTGGAAAAATGAACTTTACAACTTTGGTGGGGGCGGGGGATTATCAAGTGGGGGGAGTATGAGAAGGGATGGGAAGGGGAAACAAAGAGGAGGCAACAATGCTTGATAAGAAATGTACTCGGTATCTTGCCCATGTAATTGTAACTCCTCTGTACGGTATTCACACAATAAAAAAATAAAATAAAAAGAAACAAAAAATCAAATACATTAAACAACAACAACAAAATGCGGTCATTCACATGTTATTAATTCTAGGCACATAAGCAAATATATCTAAATTTCACTGTTAAGAAAATATTTAAATATATCTACATAGTTTTTTCTTTTTTTAATTTAATTTTATTTTTTGTGAACATACTGTACAGAGGGGTTACAATTACATGGGCAGGATAATGCATACATTTCTTATCAAGCATTGCAGCCTCCTCCTTTGTTTACCCTTCACATCCCTTCCCTACCGCCCCCGTCCCACCAACCACCCAATCCTCCCCTCTCCCATCCCCCCAACCAACGTGGTAAAGCTAGTTTTCGACTTGACCTTGTACTTCTCATTGTTGCAACAGGTCCACCTGTATCCTTAAACGACTTGTTTTTCCCCATGTCCTCCACAAGTTATATTGATATCAAATATAGTGAAAGCAAGGGTTATACTGTGGGGGAGGGACATACAAAGCAACAAAGAGATAATCTTATAAATGGGTTAGAAACAAATGCATGAAATAAAAAAGCATTAAAATACATATCTAAGAGTTCATTTTCCTAACATCACATTATCTGACCTTTTCTGCTTGACTCATACATATACTAGATATTGCAAATAAGGGAAACCATGCGACCTATGTTTCTTTGGGCCTGGCTTACTTCACTTAACATAATTTTTTCCAAGTTTTTCCATTTCCTAACAAATGGGGCAATGTCATTCTTTCTGATGGAGGCATAGAATTCCATTGTGTATATATACCATATTTTCTTGATCCATTCATCTACAGAAGGGCATCTGGGTTGGTTCCATATCTTAGCTATGGTAAATAATGCTGCAATAAACATAGTTGTGCTGGTAGCTTTAGTGTGGTCTTGTTTGTAAACATTTGGGTAAATGCCCAAAAGTGGGATTGCTGGATCATAGCGGAGCTCTCTACGTGAAGTCTTTTCAGGAACCTTCATACTGCTTTCCAAAGTGGTTGAACATGTTTACACTCCCACCAACAATGAAGTAAGGTTCCCTTCTGTCCATATCCCCTCCATCATCTCTTGTTGTTAGAGTTCTTGATTATAGCCATTCTAACTGGGTGAGGTGGTATCTCAATGTTGTTTTCATTTGCATTTCTTTTATGGCTAGGGAGGTTGAGCATTTCTTCATGTGTCTACTGGCCATCTTTCTTTCTTCTTCAGAGAAGTTTCTCTTCAAGTCTTTAGCCCACTTATTTATTGGGCAGTTCTTTCTTTGAGGATTTGTTTTTGGGTGATTTAATTTTTTGAGTTCCAAGTATATTTTAGATATGAGACCCTTGTCTGTTGTATGGCTAGTGAAGACCTTCTCCCAATCCGTGGGCTTTCTATTGATCTTGCTAGCTATGTCCTTTGCCATGCAGAAGCTCTGCAACTTCATGCAATCCCATTTGTCCAACCTTTCTTTGATTTGTTGTGTTTCCGGGTCTTTATTCAGAAAATTTCGGCCTGAGCCAAGGAGACCTAGGGTTTCTCCTATTCCATCCTGTAATGTTTTCAGAGTGTCTACTTTGACTTCAAGGTCTTTGATCAATTTGGAGTTGATTCGGGTGCAGGGTGATATATAAGGATCTAGCTTTAGTTTTCTACAAGTAGTTAACCAATTTTGCCAGCACCATTTACTGGAGAGGCTGTCTTTCTTCCCATAGTTTTTTCTTTAATTCATAGATAGCTAATAATTTAACAAGGTAAATTACTTGTTGTTTTTTTTTTTCTGTTACCAAGGCTGGAGTTTCTGCTCTCTCTTGGCCTTTTCACTCAATACAGGCACTGTACCAATTTATTGAGTCACAGCTTTCTTTATCACTCTTCGCTTGTCAACTAGAGATAAAAGTCTCGGAGTCTTTTCTGCCAGGTTTTACTTGAACTGGGAATCTCAGATCTCAGCCTCCTGAAGAAGATTACAGGCCTGAGCCATCAATACTCAGCCAAACAGCATATTTTTAAGCATAAAGATAGTTTATGTTGCATATAGTCATGATACTACCATATGTGTATGTATTATATATCACATATGCATTATATTTGTTTCTCTTATGTAAATCATGTATTATATTAAGTAAAATAATATTACACACTATTAGTAAATTACTGTTTTCTGTTAGTCAAAATCTCAATTTTTGCTCCTTCATTTTTAGAAATATTGAGTTCTATGATCCATTTTTGTCTAAAATGATGAGAGAGGGAAATTTAAAGAGTAAACTATAAAAATGGCCACATAGAATATATAAAGATATTAATTATTACATTTTTCTGGAATGTTTAGTGGGATGTCTTAATTCATAAGGATTCATCTGGAAATATTTTGAATTTTTCCATTTTCTCCATCTTGTGAAGAAGCAATTTTCATACTGTTTAACATATTGTCTTAGAAATCTAATTAATTAAATGTATCTCTAATCTAGTTTTTTGTATAGATTCAAAAATGTTAATTTTAATAATATGCATCATTAGTATTTACTTTATTTCTCTTTCACTTCTGATTAGTGCCAAATAGATTTAAAAACACTTCATTTTATTTTATTTTATTTTGTTATTCCTGGGGCTTGAACTCCAGGCCTGGGAACTGTCCCTGAGCTACTTTTGCTCAAGTCTATCACTCTACCACTTGAACCACAGCGCCACTCCTGGCCTTTTCTATTTATGTGGTACTGAAGAATCAAACCCAGAGCTTCATTCAGGCTAGCAAGCACTCTACAACTAAGCCACAGGCCCAGCCAAGACTTTATCTTTTATAATGGTATTTTTTGTATAAGGCAAATCTTCCAGATTTTGGACTAATTACTAATTTCCAGAATATTATGTAAAATGAATTTACACACACTTAGTGATAGCACAAATTAATAAAGTATACATTAGTGTAATATAATAAATAGGAAGACTGGAAATAATATTTTTCATGACAAGTAAAGACTATATTATTGAAAACAATATTGAGATGAAGATTGATTATAAGATATATTTGGCTTATTTAAGTGTATTAATATGTGGCATTTTTGTTTTAACATGCTCTCAAACTCACAATATTTAGATAGTGAAATATTCAAATGTTATAGGTATCTCATTATCTATTACCTTTTTATCATCTATCATCTATCTATATATGAGACAACACATATTTCAAATTAATAGACTTATGTTCTTGTAAAACATTAACCTTTGTTGGAGAATTCATCCAATAAAAAGGATATTCAGTTAAAGATTTACTGTTACTTTTAAGTGCTATAAACTAAATCTATTCATTAAATAATTTTTATTTATTTACTTATTTTTATTTATTCCTTTTCAACTTTTTTTTTCCTTTTCAAGTTTTGAAACTTGGAATGATCAAAAGTAGCAATTTGACTTTTAGTTGGGCAATATATTTCAAAACATAATAACTACTAAATTCTTCCAGTTCTTTTTGTTCCAAAGGTTTTACCTTCTCATGCAGTACAATCTCCACCCTTGAGGTATGAGTGAGTATATTCCCTGCATGACTTCCATGAGCCTCAATGATATTGGCTTGTACTGGCTGTTTACAACTCTAAGCAGTGCCGTTGATTTAAGATGCTCACTACAAAGGGAAATTCTCTCTATTGAAGTGATTTGATTACGACAATCTTAGTAATTGTTATGCATAGTCTTTTGGACCAAAAAAAGACAAGGTCTTATATTTCACATCTCTAAATTTTAGGGCTTTGTTGTTTATGAACTATTTTATGTTTTCACAAATATCCACAATAATGTATTTTATATAGATTGTCATAAATTTAAATTTAATTACATATGTATAGATAAGTGTATCACATATTTCATATCCAGAATATTAAAGTGTAATAACAAGAAAAATACTGAACAAATAAGAATAATTGTCAAAATTTTACATACATGTACACATATATGTAGCAGATACTTTTAGATCATAGCTAAATATGTGAAAAGAGTAAATGGAAATTTTTAAAGTTTATTTATTGCTATTATAACGGTGATGAACAGAGGAATTACAATTACATGAGACAGGGAATGAGTACATTACTCTCTTACAATGTCTTCTGTTCCCTCATTCTCTCCTAGTCCCTCCCTCCTATCTCCACTCATGGGTTGTATAAGTAATTTTCATTAGTGTCCATTGCTATCCTTTTTTATTCTTTTCCCCTTGAGTTCTGAACCCTTCCCCCAACCCTCCAAAGATATACACTTAAATACACCACACATAATGGAAGACAAAATCATTGAAATTTAAATAAAAAAGAGGCATATCTTCTTTCCATATCTTGGAGGAGGTCATAGCTAGATAGATGGAAGAATGGACAGGTAGACAGACAGACAGACAGATAGATGATAGATAGATAGATAGATAGATAGATAGATAGATAGATAGATAGATAGATAGATAGATGTATGGATAGATAGATAGATAGATAGATAGATAGATAGACAGATAGATAGATAGATAGATAGATAGATAGATAGATAGATAGATAGATAGATAGATAGATAGATAGATAGATAGATAGATAGATAGATAGATAGATAGATAGATAGATAGATAGATAGATAGATGGATGTATGGATAGATAGATAGATAGATAGATAGATAGATAGATAGATAGATAGATAGATAGATAGATAGATAGATAGATAGATAGATAGATAGATAGATAGATAGATAGATAGAGACAGATAGATAGATAGACAGATAATTTGATACAAATAGGAAGAGGCACATAGACATTGCACCTTTTTGTTTCTCTCCTAAGAGAATCCTCGTTTGGTGTCATTGTGTATATCTAGAATCCTGTATAATTTAATATATCCCAATGTCATTTAGTTCTAATTTCCAAATTGACGGTTTGTTTCTCTGAGCTTGGATTACACTAGCATGATTTGTTCTAGTTCCATCCATTTCCCTGCAAATGATACTACTTTATTCTTTCTAAAGGCTGTGTAAAATTCTATTGTGTATAGGTACTGTACTTTTTTGATCCACTCATCTATTGTGAGACATCTGGGCTGTTTCCATATCTTGGCTCTTGTGAATAGTGTGGCAATGAACATGGATGTGCAGGTTTTTTTTTTTATCATATCTTGGCTCATGATGTTCAGGATAACTGCCCAGGAGTGGTTTGGCTGGTTTGTAGGAAAGATATATGCTTAGTTTTTTGAGGAACCTCCAGAATGCTGTCTAGAGTGATTATACTAGTTTCTATTCCCACCAACAGTGCAGTAAGGTTCTTCTTTCCCCACATCCCTGCCAACATTTGTTGTTGTTTAAATTGACAATGTTGGCCGATCTAACTTAGATGGAATCTCAGAGTTGTTTTATATTTCTTTTATGGCCAGGGATGATGAGTATTTCCTCATGTGTTTCTTTGTCATTCTTACCTCTTCTTCTGAGAAGTTTCCCCTTAGCTCCCTTGCCAATTTATTGATTGGTTTACAAAGTTTAGGAGGGGATAGTTTCTTGAATTCCTTATATAGAAGGATCCCTCACCTATTATGAGAGCTCCATTCCAGAGACCACTGAAACAGATGAAAATCTGTGAAATAGCAACATTATATTTATTATATATATATGTATATATGTACATATATATAATGCTTAACAAACCCTTCCTACTATCTTTACCACTCTCTCTTTCACCTTTCTCACCCTCTTTACATGCCCTTAAATACTTTCTACCCTGTTAAACCTACATAATTATAACAATACTCTTAAAACTTACATAATTTTAACAACATATAAAATTCTACATGGGTACTTGCCAATGAATTACACTACAACTTGAATGATGATCAGAAATTATGTAGCTGTGCAGCACTGATGGTGATAAAGGTGATGACAATGACACAAATGTACTACACAGCCAAGAAGAGCATTACAGCTCTTCTGAAGGCACCACTTCATCAGATGCTTCATCAGATGGTGCAGTATCTTCAGGCCATAACTTCTATTTCTGCTAAAAGCCTGGGCCTAACTGAGCTCTTCATCCAAGTGGTGCCCATATTTATGGGGAGTTGATGGTGCTGCTTTTTCTTCTGAGTGAAGAAGTTTTTTATAAACTGACATTCCACTAATAATTGTATTTATGAAGTATGATGAATGAAGCATCCGGGGATCCCATTCCTCAGCCACTCGCTGAAGTTCTTTGGCTATTCTGACCATGGTTTCAAGATGATCGAGTGTTTGACCAACCTCCTCCTCTTCTCCCGTCCATAGTTGGTCTTGTTCCTCATCCTCTTCTTGACTTGCTGACTTCATCATCTCCATTAGGTCTTTGACCATCAGCGGTTGTGAGTAAACATTAATCAGGTCATTCACATCATCAAATGTCATGTCATTGAAACCATCTCCTCCCAGTAGTTTTGTCAATTTCACAGCCTTACCTGCTGCAGAGTGATGGACTTCATCAAGGAAGAATCCCTTGTAATCATGGACCACTAGTGGCTACAAATGTTTCCAGCTGGCATTTACTGTTTCAGTCTTCATCTCCTTTATGGACTTCAGAATATTTAAGAGATGAGACACAATATTTTCATCACACCCATAAGCCTTGGCAAGAAGTTTTTTTGTCTGAGTCCATAGCTTCAACTAGATTTAGTAGCGTGTTTCAAAAGTGCAGAGCAACTTACAAGCGTGAATAAAACCTTGGGCCAAATGAGCAATGTAATGTTCAGCACTAAGAACTCTGTCTGGACACCATTATACAAGAGATCAACTACATGGATTCCAGCAGTGTACATGATCAGAAGCACTTTGAACTTGAGGTTGTTCTCTGGCTGATAAAGCTTAACTTCTAGGATAAAGCACTGGTAGAACCAATCAGCTGTGAGGATTTTTCATGATTGAGGCCCTGGGGTTGTGCATCTAGTATTGTTTTTTAGGGCACTAGGGTTTTGTGACTGATCAATGAGCCCTGGCTTTCCCATAAAGCTCCCAGCATTCTCATACATAATCAGTTACTCCATCTTTTTGAGGCTTAAAACCAAAGGCTTTGGCTTTGTCCTTCATAATAAAAGTGGGAGATGGCATTCATTTCCAAAATAAGTCCATCTCATCCATGTTGAAAACTTCAGGCTTATAGCCCCTTCCTCAATGATAGATTTGAACATGTTGTTCACTCTCATAGTCCTTGGCTCTGGTTTTATCCACAAAGGCAGGTTCTCCATACAGTGACATATTCTTGAATCCAAAGCATCTTTGAAATTTATCAAATCAATCTTTGCTGGCACTGAATGTGGTGGTTCTTGTGTGAGAAGCACTCCACAGTCCTGCTTCTGCATTGTTGTTGTCATCTTCATCCTCTTCAACATTGTGAAAATCCATGCTTTCAGCAAAACAATCATAAAGTTTCTTGGCCTTTGTCCAGATGGTGTTTGTATCCCAGGAGATATTCTTCTTCCTGCAGTCATTTATCCACAGGTCCAATGAAGACTTCATCTTCACAATGGCCTTATTGTGGGAAGTGACCACCCTTTTGCATTCTTGTTAAAAGTCTTTCTTGGTGCTGGGAAGTTGGCTCAGTGGTAGAGTGCTTGCATCACATGCATGCAGCCCTGAGTTCGATTCCTTAACACCATAAAAGCAGAAAAAATCTGCAAGTGGCACTGTGTCTCAAGTGGTAAGGAGCTAGCCTTGAGCTGAAGAGCTGAGGGACAGTTCCCAGAACCAGAGTTCAGCACCCATAACCAAAAAAAAGTCATTCTTGTGGTAAACCTAATGTTCTTTTCATCTTTACGTGGTGAACTGTACATCTGTTGATACAATAATGGCAGGCTATAGCCATGTAGCTTTTGCCTTCCTTTAACAGGCTGAGAACTTCCACCTTTAGTTTTACAGTAAGCATCTTCTTCTGTCACTTTAGTTCACTTCCAGAAGCCTTAGAAGGCTCAAAACATTTGGGTGACATCATAAGACTAGAAATAAATTCAGACTTTTACAAAAACTTCACAAAAACACAACACCACAGAGCAACATTACATGTAGTCATCAGATGTCCATGTGAAATGGACAAAGAGGGATGCTAAGGGCTGGGAAGGTGGCTCAGTGGTAGAGTGCTTGCCTTGCATGCCTGAGGCCCTGGGTTCGATTCCTCAGCATCACATAAGCAAAAAAAAAAAAACCAGAAGTGCCACTGTGGCTCAAGTGGTAGAGCACTAGCCTTGAGAGGAAGAGCTGAGGGACAGCACCCAGGCTCAGAGTTCAGGCCCAACCAGCAGACAAATAAAAAGAGGGATGTTGAAAGATTGAAAGATTTGGCCCAGTAGGAAAGAATAAAGGGACTGATGCTATGGTCACTGGGCCAATCAGCTCCCAGGATACAGAGCACAGTACTATGGTTGTTTGACTTCCATTACATCAGCCAATATTTTGTAGTGTACAACCTCCCATTGGCAAACTTGAACAAGCACTAGTGGTGTATAGTACTGCATCTCAATTGTACACAGTAAGGTGTTCATCCTCTAATGAACTACATAATGTATTTTATTTTTATTTAATATTCTTTTTTTTTTTTGTCGGTCGTGAGGCTTGAACTCTGGGCCTGAGCGCTGTCCCTCAGCTCTTCAGCTCAAGGCGAGCGCTCTACCACTTGAGCTACAGCGCCACTTCCGGTTTTCTGGTGGTTTATTGGAGATAGGAGTCTCACGGTCTTTCCTGCCCAGGCTGGCTTTGAACCGCGATCCTCAGATCTCAGCCTCCTGAGTAGCTAGGATTACAGGCGTGAGCCACCAGCGCCCGGCTTTTAATATTCTTCTAATATGTTTTAATTAATATTTTATATTGTTTTAATTTTTTAGGCAGAAATAAAGTCATCAATATTATATGACTATATAAATACTGCAAAATCCCACAATATAGTGAAAACTCCATGATACCTGCAACACAATGAAGTCACAATACGTGAACTGCCATATAGCAAAGGATGACTGTACTGGATATTAAGCCTTTATCTGATGTATTGCTGGTAAAGGTCTTCGCACAGTTTGTTGGCTTTCTTTCTAGTTAATAGCTCTGTCTTTAGCTGTGCAGAAACTTTTAATTTTGATGTAGTTCCACTTGTCAAGTCTTTCTTCTACTTATTGTGCCCCTGTATTTTTTTACAGGAAGTTTCTACCTGTACTAATGTTTCTGTTACTCCCTGCAGTAATTTCAAAGTTTTGATTCCGACGTTGAGGTCTTTGATCACTTTGAATTGATATTAGTGCATCGTGACAAACGGTTACACTTTTAGTTTACTGTAAATGTATGCCTAGAGAAACAGCTTTAATATCTGTAGGAAGTATAACTGCTCAAGCTTCAAAGGAAGATTTTTTTTGAAATTTTAATATTTTTTCCTGTGGATTTAGGAGTCTTTTGACTTAAACATGATGATACCACAAAATACTCCTGTAAGATCTTAACGAAATGAATTCTTAAAGAGTGAGAAGTTAACACAGGTATCTCAACTTAGTTATTTTATTCAAAGAGACATGGAACTTAGGCTCCATGTTTCCCAAATGATATGTGCTACAGTAAATTTTGTTAATAATTTTATATAAGTGGTGATGCTACTTGGGTTTACCATTCAGCCATTGAAAGATTCTTCTCTCCTATTAACCTCCTGGTAGAAATTGAAGCTGCTAATATTCTTGGATTACATTTTTAAACATATACAGAACAACATGGGGCAGGGGGGAGGAGGAGTTGCAAGGAGAAAATACATAGGTACAAAATATCCATTGTAGTGAAAAAATCAGACTTCAACCATCCTGTGGAAGGGGAAACATAACAAAGTCTCAGTGAACAAAAAGAGTCAATTTTGAAAATAAAAATGGGTATACTATTCATTTTATTCAAAAAAATCAATGTCCATACTATACATTTGTGTCAAGTTCAATTTCCTCTTAATCATATATAAAAATGATTTAAGGTAAACTTTCCTTAATCTACACAATGATTAGTATAAAATAAAGGTCTAATGTTAATTAGAATATAAAATTTACTTGTAGAAAAAATGACACGCCATGTTATGAAAGCACTCATGGATTATCATTGGGTACTATATATTAAAAATGTAAGCCTCTTATCACTGCCAAAGAAATAGTACCAAATATTTCAAACAAATTATATAGGAATCATTCATTAAACATATATGTACATTTAAACATTGTTATAAAGCATGTCAATTACATTGCATTTTACTAAAATAATGCCCAAGGAAATACATTTTCATGTATACATGAGAGAAAAATATTACAGAATAAATTTAATATAGGTGTGGGATATATATTACATTTATTCCTGCAAGGTGAAGCATAGTCAAAGCCACAAGTTTGATCTTTAAGTGGGTCCATCAGTTTTCTTTGACCCAAGGGAGTGAGTTCATCTAAACTTCTTTGCAGTATCCATTATCATTTATCATATTGTGAAATAGCTTCATGATATACATGATTTTGTAAAATAATCTGTACAATTTGGGAAAACATTAAAGCTATATATTTCAAAGCCTCATGAGTCAACAACAGTTGTAAAATGTCCCCAAATTAAACTTTGGTGAAGTATGACATTGCTCTAGCCTACACAAATAAGTTTTATCAATATATGTGTTGATTTCAAATAGATAATTTAAATTTACTTCAATTGCCACAAATAATATTTAATGCTCAAAGACTTTCTGAGTCATCTCTATTAAAATTATTAATTCATATGGCTACTAAAACAAAATGTCTTCTAATTAAAAGATGTCAAACACTGTGCTTAACTTTCAAACCAGCATCTAAAACAGCAGGTCATAATTCTTATTGTCAGAATTCATGAGTGTGAAAGACATAAGCATCCATTGGACACTGGTGTTATTTTACTGGGGTGCGACAGACCAGCTCGGCCGGAGCACTGTGACCGACGGGACAGTGATCTCGGGATAGGTGGGCAAAGGAGTCGGCAAAGTGACAAACAGACACAGACTCAAAAGAGTTGCATCTGAGTGTATCTTTATTGAGGAGAATTAACATTTTTATACAGTGTGTGATTGTGACATAGATTCTTTGTTTATTTAAGCACGTAATCAATTTTTTAAAGGCAAAGCATTGATGAATTACATGAAAATTAATGACTATCCCACCAACTGTTTAAGCTAAGTGGTGCGAAACAAGTCTAGCATATTGTTTAATAGAATACGTCATCTATTCAGCCTTTTTTATAATAATTTTAATAATTAACAAACCTAAGACAGGGCTGTACTTACATTATACTCTTTTTAATTTTATCCAACTAATTTCATCTTTATAAGCTCCTGTATAAGGAAATGGTTCTTCGTTGGTTCAGGAAATATGTCACTAACTTTATATTTTGTGTGAAAACACTATCTATTCCCTATAATGTAAGTTGGACTAAACTTAATCATAACTGTTGGGAGAATCTTTCTTTTTCTTTTATAATCAGAGGTCCCTTCTTTTTAGAACTCTCTAAACTACTGGGATAACTCTTTCTAACTTAGTTTAGTTCATTGATTTTGTCTGTTAGACATATCTAGAAATTTTAAGTCTCTATATTTACTATTCGTGAGCTGCAAAACCGCTTGTGAAGTTGTAGGAGTTTCTGGAGGCAACGTCACATCAGATGATAGATTGATTGGGGGATTGCCCACATTTAATCTTTGGCCTTAGCCTTTATTACTTAGAGAAGCCATCTCTATTGGACTGGAAAAATACAACATGCTCTGTTCACGGATCAATAGAAAAATAGCCAAAATGAGAATAAAGGCAATGAATGTACAGCCAAGAAGAATATAGTAAGAATAAAGGTAGAGGCTATAAAGGTGCAGCCGAGTGTATGGGAAGCCTTGAACCAACACCCCCTTCCTGGGGGCATGCTTCCTTGAAGCTCTTTGTCCAACACAATCTCTCACGCAGACTCCGCAGAAGGTGGGGTGGCACCCACTGGTCACAGAAAGATGTCCACTCAGCTGGAAATACCAGGAACCACTGGAAGTGAAGAAACTTAAGTGTTTGACCTTGTTTCTCTGGCCAGAGACTATTCATTGAACTTGCAGTCCCTTATTCTGTTGTGGAGGTCAAATCAGAAGCCATCTATCCACCACAGGCAGCTTTATGGAAGTGCTCCTCCCACCTGCGCTGGCTTTTCTTTGCTGAACCCAGCTAAGGACTCCTTGCAGACACATCTTCATGGCTGCTTTGCCTGCTGTGATCTCTGCTCCTTTCCAAACGCTTGCTTCGGCAGCTTCCTCTCCATTGTGCCTCTCGGACTGGGTTCCCATGGTGGTTGGATACTGAGCTGCTTGTTAGAGGAGGAAACAAGAGTTGTTGTATACAATGGCAGGCCTGAATTGGCCTGGAGGCAGGACAGACGCTCTCCCAGGTGGGACTTGTCGGGGCACAGGGCAGGCATCCTGCCACTGGGCCCTGGGTCACTGTGGTGAGCAACAGTCACACTGGAACTTCTCTTTCTCAGAGAACAATGGGTTAAGTCTGACCAGATTGTCTTTTTTAGGGAATCCAGTTCTCCACCAACTCCTGGGGGATGCCTGGGGCTTGAGTCTATGTCAGGCTCCACTCCTGTCCAGAACCTTTCATTCCAAAAGTTTCAACCAAGTGTATGTGGCGTGGCACTGGGGGACTCTCAAACCCAACAAATAAAGCACACTAATATTACCCTCTTTTTATATAAACATGTATTTCAACTGGAAATTCATTAATTTGTTTTGACAATGTATGTGACACATTTCTCATAAAATGGTGCTATTAGTTTTTTAACTTAATCTTAAATGCATAGTTGATTAAAAAGATTTCAATGTCACAAGTCAGAGATGCATCCTAAATACATTTTATGTTGGTACAGGGCTTGAACTCAAGACCTGTGTGATCTACTTCAGCTTTCCACTCATAGCATGCACTCTACCTCTAGCCACAACTCCATTTGGAGTTTTTTATTGGAAATAAAAAGCTTTCAGATTGGCTTCCAGGGCTTGTTTCAAAATATGAATCTCAGATCTCAGACATCAGAATAGCTAGCTCTATTTTTGGCTTCTTGGTATTTAAGTGGAGATGATAGCCTCATGAACTTACTTGCCCAGGTCAGCTTCATACTAACTTTCTCAGATCTCAGAGACTTCTATAGAAGTATCTAACCTAAATTCCTAAATGATGTAGGGGACACTATTTGAAATGTGTTATTGTGACATATTTCTTTAGAATAGGCTAAAATAGGAGATCAGAGTAGAAATATGGAGCTATTTCAAAAGAAGACACTAGTGTCTCAAAGTATAATATTAGTTAATTAGGAGGCTGAGATCCCAATGATGAGCTTTTATATAGGACAAGGAGACAATTACTAGAGATTCCACATCCAGAAAAAAATGCAGTCATAATGTTCAGTGTACCTATGAAAAAAATGGAACCAGGTAACTAAGAGATGGTGTGATTGGGAGAGATGGGGAGAAATACTAAAGGGGTTATATTGATCAGGATACATTTTACTCATACACTGACTTACATGGTTAATTGAAACTCCTTTGTACAATGAATTTCTAAGACATTTACAAATACTTTATTTAGTTTTCATTCGTTTACATCCTGGAGGACTACAACATCACACTTATCCTATGTTATGGCCTTGCTTTGGAGTTTGGCAGAAATCATGCCACTGTTTCCATGGGTGCCAATTATCTTTCGCCAGATTAGTTTTGGTGGGTTTGCAAACAGGAGTTACTGTGTTTTATTGTTTTTTGTTTTGTTTTTTACTTTGTATACGGAAGCACATCTCTTGTCAAGTAAAATTGTTATCATCTTGGGCATTAAAAACCTTCCATTTTAAGGAAAGCCAGCATATAGTTGGTGAAAATATCCTTGCACCACAGCCTCTACCCATTTGGCCTCTTTGAAGTGTTATAATCCCATCAGGTCTTCACAGGCTCCAATATGGCAGAGAATATACCGCTATTTTTTTAATTCAAAAAATAACTAGCAAATTCCAGCTGGAATTTGGCTATGAAAGCCCATCATGTGAAGTTTGAACATTTTTTTCTCAGAAAAAATAAAAGAAATGACCATAAATAAGTAAAGATATAAAGCAACAGTTTTGTGTTCTTATTGGTAAACTCTGTAACTTGGTTATGTCAATAATGATGTATATGTGAAACTGATTACCTATAAATTATATTGAAATGCATGACACTAATTGGAAAAGCCTCTAGAATGATTGTAAATCACAAGGCATGATGTCTTACAACATCATGATGTCTTACAACAACTTCAAAGCAAGGTATAAACATTTAAATGTAGTTCCCAAAGTGGCATGAGGAAAACAGAGACTTTTTGGACAAATATTTCTGAGGATAAAAATCAAGAGCACCTATGTCAAATGCATTGTGCTGTAATTGATTTTAGGGATTGATAAGCAGCCATTGAATAACTTGCTATGGATAATTTCCCTCCCAATTTCACATTCATTTATAGATTGTTTTGTGGGTTCTTTCCTAGATTTCTTTTCTGTTCAGACTCCTATGCTAGGCCCTGGAGCTACATTACCTAGTCAAACAGACAGGATATCTGACTTCTTAAAGTTGTCCTTCTGGTGGGGGAAGATATTAGGAACTTAATACATGGATAGCATACTTTGCATAAAAGGGCAGTTATATGAATTAAAAACAAGACATGAGAAATATCAATATGGAGAAGGGAAGTAGTAAGTCACGTGATTAGTTGTAGTCTTCCATAGAAAGATGTCATTTTGTTACCAGTGGGTGGTGGTGGTAGTGAGCATCTCATATCCTTGGAATTTCCAATGGGAACTGAATAAAAATGCACACATAAACAGACACTACACAAAAATAAAGTGGCAAAGCAATTATGGAGGACCGGAGAGGCTGAGAAAGAGACAGACAAGGACAGAATGAGAATACCATCAAGGGAAACAGAAATGGTAGGCCTTCCTCACCTATGCAGCTCAGTTGCAAACATAATTTAAAAAAATTCCATTTTCTCCAGTTCAGAGTATTGGAGGAGTTCATTGGAATGACAATGGGCTGATCTTAGGGAAATGAAGTAACTTTACTTAAAAGACTTTTAATTTTTTATATTTTTATCATCATTAAGTACTTGTACAAAGGCGTTAACATTTAACAAGTAAGTGTATAAATGTAATGCTTTGTTTTGTGGGGGTTTTTACTTGTTTTGCCAGTTCTGAGGCTTGAACCTTGAACTGTTATGCTCAAAACTAGCACTCTACGCCTGGTGCTGGTGGCTCATACCTGTAATCCTAGCTACTCAGGATGCTGAGATCTGAGGATCACAGTTCAAATCCAGCCAGGGCAGGAAAAGCCATGAAAGTCTTATCTCCAATAAACCACCAGAAAACCAGAAGTGGCGCTGTGGCTCAAGTGGTGGAGCACTAGCCTTGAGCTGAACAGCTGAGGGATAGCGCTTTGTCCCAGAGTTCAAGCCCCATAACAACAACAACAACAACAACAGCAACAACAACAACAAAACCAACAACAACAACAACAAAAAGACCACGAGCTCTCTACCACTTGAGCCACAGTTCAACTTCCAGCTGTTTGTGGTTAATTGGAGATTAGAATCTCAGGACTTTGCTGCCTGGGCTGGCTTCTAACTGCAATCCTCAAATCTCAGCCTCCTGAATATCTAGAATTACAGGAGTGAATCACCAGCATCTAGCAAGTACAATACTAATTGATCAGTGTCACTCTTTTCATCATTCTTCCTACACCTCTCCCAACATAATTCCTCCCAGTTTTCTTAGTTTCTTAGGATATTCACTGAACTTGACTTCATTTCAAGCCCCTTTTGAGATCATTGCATGTACATTGTTTCCATCCCACAGTTCTAGGTATCTTTATGAGATGCAGGATGCTTTTAGTAGGAGTTTCCTGTACAGATGTCAGAGTAAAGGTGCATACAGTTCCATTGCCTGAAGTTTTTCTATCCCTATGGAGAATTTCTGATGATTTACTGGCAACTAACTATGCTCAAGGAAGAGTGATCATGGGAGATAACATGAAGAGATAAAATGCTTGGGTCTCCTAGAACATGACTAGGAGAGGGATTTTGACTCAGGTTCTTTCCCCATAGCTAACACTCCTTTAATTTGAGTTAAATGTGATTACAAAGTAAGCCATAATATTTAAAGAATTATTGCTTTCTAGAAGAAATCCTACTGCATAGACAACAGACTAAATCAAAGAAAGATAGGTCATTAATGTGTTTGGAGCCACCTGAAAGGGAACAGGACTACTCAAATGAGAGAGATGGCCACCACAAGAACTCTGATACTTTATATGACTTTTAGAACTGTCCTGGAGTTTTGAAAAGAAACACAAGAAAAATCAGATTCCTCTTTCCAAAGGATACTTGCATGTTGAGATAACATCAATGTCTTTGAGAATTATGTCTAAACAGAATATGGTGGTGGTTACATCAAGGTGGATAGCATTTGAAATGAGATGAAACAATCATATTTGTGTACTGTTTAATTTAAAGCTCATCTACTTTTCTGATGGATCATACCTGGGTTTCAGAAGAGGTAAAAAAATAACTCCAGTGTTCTCAGTATATAAAATAACACAGGGGTTTGATAAATGATATGAGAGGTGTGGGTGCAACAGATTTGGGGTATGATGCCATGATTGGCTGTGGATTTTAATATCTAGGTTTCTCAGTAGACAAGTAGCCATGTTGAGAATCCAGCTGATAAAGGATTTTCAAATCTAAGTCCATGTTTGGGTTTGAGAAAATAGCATCTGTCAGGAGGTGGCAATTTAAGTTCCTGAAGTTATTAATTACTGGAGTTAACATCCATCCTTTTCTTTCTTATCTTGTATAGTCAGTGGCATGACCCCTATTGTATATCACCTTTCCTTTCTTATTTCCCTGATATCCTCACACAACAATCCTTTTTAGAACCATCTCTGTACTATTATTCCATTTCCTATTTAATTTGCAGACATTAAGATTTCTGATGAAAGACAACAGTTCTTCAATGTTAAATCCTAGTTCAACCTGGCACTTAAATTTAACTCTGGCCCTCTTAGTAGGCAGGTGTTTTATGTGAGACATGCCCTTGCAATTTTTCATCTTGAATTATTTTGGAGAGAGGGGCTCACCTTTCTTCCCAAGCCAGTCTGAATTACATTTATATTCTCTCTTTTGTAGTATGACAAGTATACAACAACTCACCTAGATTTATTGTTTGGTATAGAGTCTTGCCAACTTTTTTTCCTGGAATGGGCTTAAACTACCAGATCTGCCTTCTAACTATCTGAGGTCATACTCATGAGCTACCATGCTTGGCTGTGTTGTACATTTTATGTTTAAACCATTGGAAAAACACAAATCCATCCAGAAAATGGAAGAAAACTATTGCACTTAAAATGTAGTTAGGAAAAATATGACAGTCACTGTCATGGTCCATAAATCTTACCTGAGAAATTACTGGAAACTTTGCCCCCCCCAAAATACTTGTCAACATATAGTCTCAGACCCTGAGTGAGGTAAGGGTTCACTCCTTTGTATTGGTGGGGTTTTCCCTCCTTAGTAGAAAAATGCTAACTGGCCTATGGTGACTCACAACTGTAATCCTAGCTACTTAGGAGGTTCAGAGCTGAGGAACATGGTTCCAAGTCAGCTCAAACAGAAAAGTCTCCATGAGACTACTACCTCCAATAAAACACTCAAAAAAGCTAGAAGTGGTACTGTGGCTCAAGTGGTAGAGCACTAGCCTTGAGTAAAAGAGTCTTAGGGACAGTGCTCAGGCCCTGAGTTCAAGACTCAGGATGGGCAAAAAATAAAATATAAATAAACATAAATTTGCTGTTCTCAAAAATCCTCATTCCTGTTGGTAGCATGGCTCAAAGGGTAGAGCTCCTGATTCTCAAACACCCCTCACCACCCAAACAAACAAACAAGAACAAACTAACAAAAAAAAAAAACAAACAAAGTAAGAAAATCTCATTTGGGACACATGAAGAAGGATGTTTGCTGTTTTAGGTAGGAAATTTACCTTCTGTGAGTACAAAATGAATGTCAGAAGTACAATCCTTTCATCAATACAATTTATGTTTCTAAATATTAGGTCATTTGGAGCAGTGTCATCCACCTTGTCTTAACTGTGAAATCTATCACTTAGCGTTTTGGATTTACACTTACAAGTAGGAAATGATCTCAGGGCCATTTTAATAAGTATAGAGTACAAAGAAAAATTGGATGCAAAGGAAAAACTGTTCAGATATAGTCGATTCTCTGTTATCCATTAATTCTGTTATCTCCTTAATTCTAGGAGACTAAAGACGTTGAAAGCAAAGCTTTCAATTATAGTCTGCAATATCAAAGACATGAATGGCAATGTGAAGAAAACTCTAGAAACAAATGATATGTGTGAAGAAGAGTGTGAAGAAAAGTCTAGAAACAAATAATATTATGAGTTATTTCTACAGAGTGGCACACGAAGGCAATCTTGAATGATCTCTGTAATTTCAGATGTTCATAAAATTTAACAATGTACGTATCCATTTTATAAAGTAAAATTAATTTAACAAACTAATATGCAATCTCAATTATGACAATGTTTAATAAAATTTCAAAGGCAAATATTTTTAATTAGTTTGAAATGCATCGGTAGATTAATTTCTTCATAATAAAAAAACAAACAAAAGCAGAAATTTTCAAGCCATGACTCAAACCCAGATCTTCTGACTTCCAAGAGGTCCATTAAATTTACAGTTTAGTGATAGTTAATACTATCACTATAACTTACTTATGAAAACATTTTGATTATGTTTAAATAATTATTGATAGAGTCATTTGAAATACGTGCTAAGCTTAGTAACTATAATGTGATCTAAGGACCAAAATACAAATTTTTGAGATAGATTATCTGATGATATGAGTAAGCTGATTAAATTTTCATTTGCAGCTTTTCTGGAACTTAAAAAAATTAATTAGCAAGTTAACCTTGACATAGGAGTTCATTGAAAATACATCCATTGATATTGTATTAAATAAAGTCCAGGATACCTTAAAATATTGTCCATATTAATCATAGTATTTCTAGTACAAGTATGAAACCATAATGATTTCTTAGCAATACCTAAACACTAGAAACTGTAATCATTAATGTTGTTAGCAAAACAGAAAAAAGACTAATGTATTTTTGCCCATTTAAATGTGCTATCTATTGAATAAAAATTCTTGAAAAGGTATCCAGCTCATAGGAGGTAATATATTCATACTTCAGATAAGGTTGCATAAAATCTTAGTATTTTAAATCTTCTTGTTTTATTCAATTAACCCCTAAATTTATCCTTATAAAAACCTAGAAGCTGCGTGCATGAAAATTTCAATCTCCTTGAATTTCAACTAAGTCCTTTTTTTAACGAGAATTAATAAGACCATCTTTAAGACTTCAGCATAAAATATTCAAGTTCCTGAGAAGTGACATTTATTCAGTGTTCATTGATATAAATGCAACCTGACTCTAAGTGTGTTGACTTTCATTTTTATAACAGTTTACAACCATAATCTCTGCAGTTGTAAGTTTGAAGATCTGCCATCAAATTAAAAAGCAATATAGTCTAGAGCAATCAGAGAGGTAGCAATTAACTTGAGGGTTTATTTTCCATTGCACTTAGCAATTTGTAAAATGATCTATATGGGTTTTTTTGATAAAAATTTTATTTCCAGAATATTTTAGAAAGTATTTAGGAAAATCTCTTTCCTTGTGTTATTTTGTCATCCAATTTGAATTTTGGCATTCCATCTTCCTGCAGGCGGCCATTGCAGGACACTACCTCTACTTTCCTCCATATTGAAGGTCAGTGGTATCTCAACTACACTATTCAAAGTCAGTTTATAGGGAGCATCAGCACCTATTTGTCATCCATACTTATGGGACTTCAGTGTAGCAGATCTGGATTGATTTATCCCCACTAGGGGCAATGATATATTTGTTAGCTATATTTATAGGGCTTTTATGAAGCAATTATATTTCTTCTGATCCCAAATATCATAAAAGTTTTCAATCCACTTGGCTCGTAAATGATAAGAACAGACCCAGAATTTTGTTTATATTTAGCTATGAGTAAAAATTTATTTTACAGAACAATTCATTCATTATTCAACATATATCCTAGAATAGGGGAGAATTCTGTCTGTTTAAGTGACAATGAATGTATTTACTAATTGTGATGTCTTTAGATTACATTAAGTAGAATAGTTGGGACTATTAATAGTTCCTAATGGAATGTACAGGAAATGTACAGAAACTAAGGTTTCTGAAGAAATATATGAGTGTTCAATAGTTATGTAATGAGTAGTATTGATACCTGGACAGTTTCTCAACCTCCTGTTATATGCTGTCGGTAGAAGAGTTATATGAGATATAAGATATATATTATATGCTACAAGTAAAAGAATTGGTGAGTTCACAGACTCCTCACAAGCACAGAATAATGGTGCTAATAATGCAAATTTCATTGTATCAATGTAACGATTAAGTGAAATTACAACAATACAGCATGGTCTGGCAACAAACAAACACTGAATTATAATATCCATCATTTAAAAATTCTTATCTTTGAGAATAATATCCATCAGAGAAATAATACTTCTTTAATCAAAATATAAAAATTGACTTTTGTTTTAAAACATGTAATTTCCAAACTGTCTATGAAACAAAAAAGAAAACTTTTTTAAAAGAAAAAAATCATAGTCATTAAACTTGGAGAAAGTCTGTTTTTAAGTCAGAATTATTCAGCAGAGATATTGACATTCCCAACTGTGTTTTAAGAATAACCTAAAAAGCTATTAAAAATAAGGAAATACACAAATTGTTTACGCCTTTGTCTTAACAAGTGAAACAAATTTCACATCTTGTTATTTCTGAACCTACAATTTTATAATTATAAAGATAATTCAAACAACTTTTTAAGTATATTTCTAATATACTTTGAAATGAAGACGCAAGTAAACAAAAACCAACGGATTTTCCATCTTTAATACTGGATTTTTATATTTAAAATGAACAAGTTATTTAAATAGCAAAGGGTTTGAATTAAGTTTAACATGAAGCATTTGTGATTATTTCCTCCAAAATGATAGTATTTTTTCTTGTGCTTAAGAAATAGTGTGAGTCAGGGGTAACGTGATGCAAGGCCCTGTGTTCAGCCTCCAGGGCTTAAAAAATATTAAAAAGTAAATGTACAATGTAATAGCAATAGAAAATTATCACAAATACATTAAAATTAGATTTTCAAATGTAATTGATAAATTTTAGGGAAATTCCTTATAGCAGATTGTGAAATGGATATGTACATTTCAGTACTCTGTAATTCTCAGATTTTTCTTTCAGAAACTGGAAACAGAAGTGCTTTTGTGTAAAATCTCTCATGTTGAAATGAATGCATTCAGGAACCCAATAAGGGCCATTTGGGGACTTGAGATTTTTACACTTGAGAGCTTGGGGCTGGGAAGGTGGCTCAGTGGTAGAGTGCTTGCCTTGCATGCCTGAGGCCTGGGTTCGATTCCTCAGCACCACATAAACAAAAAGAAAAAAGCCAGAATTGGTGCTGTGGCTCAAGTGGTAGAGTGCTAGCCTTGAGTTGAAGAGCTGAGGGACAGTGCTCAGGCCCAGAGTTCAGGCCCCACGACTGGACCCTAAATAAATAAATAAATAAAAATAAAAAATAAACCAAGAGCTTCCCTAAAACAAATCACACAGCCACTAGGAAGTATAACACGGCATAAAGGTTTTTGTTTTTCCCTTGGTGAAGAGTGATACACAGCTTCTCTTACAGAAACTCATTCATCCTTCAACAATCATCTAGAGAGTATATAGCCATTGTTTCCTTATTCAAAGTATTCGCCACAGACAAGGAATCTAATATCAAACTTTTATTAAAAGGCAACTGTTTTAATATCAAAGAAAATATGACTTCATTGACAGAAAAAAAATCTTAAATGTTCATAGAAGCAGTATAAACACATTATAATCTGCAAGTTTCTCATTTCTTTTCTATATATACACTCATTTAAGCCTTTTCCCACTGGGAGATGAGAGGATAGAATATTACCATTTTGTTTGCAAACATATCAAAATCATGTATTGATATCAGCTTATCTTTCGCTTGTTAAATCTCACTGTAGTTTTTCTTTATTTCCTCTCACAAATATTGAAATTATCCACAATGCTTGAAAGATTTTTATTTATAACAACAATATCTACTTAATTATTACCCCTTGGCAATCCCACATCTATAAATGAGCTACAGCTTGAAGTAATAGAGAAAATTGGAGACCCATGCAACAAACAAACAAACAAATCCCCCAAAACATAGTATTAAAAATATACACGAAGCCAGGGCTAACCAATATAGTGAAACAGTGTTTTCCTACTGAGGAAAAATACCAAACTTTCCCTTCCTTTCTTTGAATTCTTTTTTTTTGGGGGGGGAGGGTCCGGTCGTGGGGCCGGAACTCTGGGCCTGGGTGCTGTCCCTCAGCGCTTCAGCTCAAGGCTAGCAATCTACCACTTGAGCCACAGCACTACTTCCGGCTTTTTTTCCTGCTTATGTGGTGCTGAGGAATCGAACCCAGGGCCTCACACATGCATGGCAAGCGCTCTACCACTGAGCCACCTTCCCAGCCCCATTTTTTTTTTTTGCAGGTCATTTATATAGACAAATCTTTATTGGTTTTATTCAGAAAAGGAGTGTATAGATCACAACTCAAACAGTTGTAGGAAAGAAATATAGTGCCACAGTTATGAGAGATTGGCACAGTGGGGAATTAGAGTCCCGTGAGGACGTTCTTAAGAGAGAATGCATCTCCTTAAAAAAAATCTTTTAATTTAATACAAATATGACTTATTTTGAACAGTTGTTGTATTCTAAATAACTCCATAATCTTTTAAATTTCATAGGAGACTAGCTATCACCCAAAACAAAAAGCAGTCTTATCAAAATTACTTTTTTTGGGGGGGGTGGAGAGAAGTCCTGGGCTTCAACTCTGGGCCTAGGCACTGTCCCACAGCATTTCAACTCAAGGCTAGTGCTCTTCCACTTGAGCCACAGTACCAATTCTGGTTTTCTGGTTGTTTAGCTAGGATTACAGGTGTAAGCCACCAGTGTCCAGCCAACCATTACTTTTAAAAATCAAAGTTGTTTTGTTTTGTTTAGTTTTCTGGATGCTAATAGCTCTCACCTCCAATTCTAGCTCAAGAAGATCAGTGTTCAAAGTCAGTCCAGGAAAACAAATATGTAAAATGCTTATGTCTAATTAGTTAGCAATAAGCCAGAACTGGATGTATGGCTCAGATATTACAGTACCAAACTTGGTTAGAAAACAAACTGCAGTCATGAGGCCCTAGGTTGAAGCCTAAGTGTCAGCACACACACACACACACACACACACACACACACACACACACACACACACACACACACCAAATTCAATAGTTTTTACTAGAGTAAAATTTCCAAAACATGAATCACTACAGTACGAATAAACTTTGACAATAAGAGATACCAACAAAAATAAAACAAACATCTACATGATCAATAGAAAATAATAAAATATGAATAAAATCAAATAGAAAAGCAGAAAATTTCATGGTTTCTCAGAGTAAAAACATTTCTTTATTTAAGCACACACATTCAGATAGAAATGTAGTTATGTAGAAAGGCATTTATTATAAGGAATTAGCTCAGGTATCTGAGTTGAAGACCTGTAATTAGAGAACTGGAGATATAAGGCCTGATAGCATTGTTACAATCTAGGTGTAAAGAATTGAGTACAAGGGGAGTTGAAAGTATAAGGCCTAGCTCATATTGTAGTCTAAAGTCAGAAGAATATGTTTTATTTCAAAGATATTCAAAATGAGTGATTATAAATATATATACACACATATTTGTACATAAATTTTATTTAATTTTCATTTATTTTTTGTGTGGTATTGGGTTGGAACTTGGGGTCTTATGCTTTCTTACTTCTTTTTCTGGCAATCTAATTGAACAGTGCCTCCGGCCCAGCTTTTGCTTTGGATATGCACACTTCTAAACTTCCCTGCACCATCTGGCTTCAAACTTCGATTCTAATTATCTCAATACTCTGAAATTATATTCACCTTATATACTTAATGTTAACAGGATTATGATTATGTGAGCTACAGGGTGCCTAGCACCATGAGTTCTCTCAGTCTGTCAATGCTTTTAACAAAATAAATGCCCATGTATGCTTCTTCTCTCAGTTGATCCTTATCAATGTAAATTTCCTCTAGAAACAAACTCACAGAAATACTCAAATTAATATCACACCAAATATGAAAACACTCAATGTTAAAATCAAGTTTCCACATAAAACTATTACATGATATTTAATGCAATTAAAGAAGCACAATGAGCACTGATAATGGGAAAAAATGAGGCTTTCTCCCACCTTTTTGCAAGTGTTGTGTATACAAATGAACAAAAAATGTATTCAATATAAGTACACAAAATAGATAATATATGTGATATTACACAAAACCAGTCATGTTTATGACATCTGCATGAAAGAAGATGAATGGAAATGTTTCAAAATTGTTAAGAGGCAATTTCTTGTTTTTTGTTAGGATTTCCTTTAAAATACACTTAAGGAAATCATGTTGCTAGGAGAAATGAAATATTTACAAACTTAGAGAACTGATATTAAGTTTGTATTCATAGGAACCATTGATTTCCAAACAGTAGGAAGGCAAAGCATTATAAATTAATCCAAAGGAATTAAAATCAATGTGTCTAACCGTGAGGATATCTTTTTTTGCGGGGGACGTCCGGTCGTGGGGCCTGAACTCTGGGCCTGGGCGCTGTCCCTCAGCTCTTCAGCTCAAGGCTAGTGCTCTCCCACTTGAGCCACAGCACCACTTCTGGCTTTTTTCTTTTTGCTTATGTGGTGCTGAGGAACCAAACTCAGGGCCTCAGGGATGCAAGGCAAG
The DNA here is from genome assembly GCF_024711535.1 of Dipodomys merriami. Lineage (NCBI taxonomy): Eukaryota > Metazoa > Chordata > Mammalia > Rodentia > Heteromyidae > Dipodomys > Dipodomys merriami. The sequence goes on from NW_027203133.1 coordinate 103,813, forward strand.
TGCTCTAATATTGAGCTACCTTCCCAGCACCAGTGAGAATATCTTAAGAGCAGCAAAAGGAGAAAGTGAATTACTTACAGAACAACAAACTAGCAGATTGTTTCAGAAATGCAGGAATTGAATCAAAATAAAACACAAAAGTATTTTTGGCATACTATGAGAAACAGATTTTAATGGAGAATTCTATATATCTTTCAAGTGAAGAGGTAATAGATAAAACTAAATTAAATTCCAAGGAAAAACTACTTAAAATGATTTCTAGAAAAGATTATTCTGAGTCTACAAATGGGGGAAATGCATTTCTGGGCATAATCAAATAATAGGAATCATATTATTATATTGAAATATCCAGAAATAGAACTAAAAATAAACAATAATTTTTGAGGACCAATTTAAGTCAACAACGAAGATTTATATTTGAGGGATCAGAAATGAGTAAGCTGAGTCCTATCAGGTGTACTGAGAATTTCTATACCATGACAAAACTATAAAATGGAAAACCATAAACCCCCTAAAAGTAGGTGGAAAACTAGATGACCTTGAACAAAAAAGGCGATAACTATTTATGTGCAATACTAAATGGTCCAAGAACGATTTAATAAGCTTAAAGCTCTGCTTTGTAGCTGGGGCCTTTGGCTCCATACCTGTAATCCTAGCAATGTGAAGCATCTCCCTCTTTTGTGATACTCAAAGCAGATCTGCCTCCTATTAAACTAGCCTGGGAGGAGGATTGCAAAATCCTGGGTAAAACAGAGCATTTTTCTGCCTGTTCGAACAAACTGACTTAAGAAACCAACCAAGCCACAGAACCACAAGCAGTCCAGAGACTCCAACAAGAGGCTGGTTAAAGACACAAGGGAGACACAGGATTTTTCCCACCCCACCCAAAAAAGTCACAGAATTTTTTATTCTTCTTCTTCTTCTTTTTTGTATCTTTTATAAAAAATTTTTTTTCTTTTCTAAAACATTTTTTAATCTTTAATTTTTACCTTTTCTGAAAAAAAATTGTTTTCCAGTAACTTTTTTTACTTTTATAATTTTTATTTTAGGGATACATGTGTGTGTGCGTTTTAATTTCTTTTTTGTTTTCGTTCTCCTTTTTTTTTAATTATCTTTTTGTTTTTTGTTTAGCTCTACTGAACTTCTGATCTTTTTTTCTTCCTTTCTTATCCTTTTCACCTTTTCCTCTCTTTCATTCTTCTTTAAGTAACTTAATTGCTGTCCTGCACATCCTCAGATAAACCCGTAGTTGACTATTAGACCCTATCCCCCATTGTGTACACAGATAATCCAAAAATTTATTACTCAATTCAAAACCTCTGAGTCTTAAATTCCTGAACAGCAGTATTACCTCTTTATACCTATATAATATTTTAAGCATTTTTATTTTTAAGTTTTTCACATCTCCTTTATATCCCCCCCTTCTCTCATATTCACGTTCTTCTCTAAAAAGATTGTTTTTGTAATCTGCATAATAATAATAATTTTTACTTTTCTATTTTTTCTGGTCTCTTTTCCCTTTCTCTTTCTTCTTTTTCTTTCTCTCGCAACTTTCATCCTACCCAACCTATTTCCTTCTTTGGGATTAGGACTTACTTAACTCTCCCTGTGCCTTCCCACATCACTCTATTCCTATTTTTTACCCACACCTCTCCCTAAACCTAATAATTTCTGGTTTCCC